>NC_142171.1:14519509-14678884 GCF_029865625.1 Vigna umbellata | reverse complement strand
TCAAAGCCATGCGTAGGAGTTTTACGTAACAAGCTTTTATACCTGTCCCATGCATGTCCCAGTGATTCCTCCATGCCCTGCTTGAATGAAGATATCTCTTGCTTTCCTTTAGTCACTTTAGATTGTGGGAAGTATTTGCTTAGAAACTTTGTAACCACTGCTTCCCACTCCGTGAAACTTTCTTCTGGAAAAGAGTTCAACCAAAGCTTAGCATTGCCTCCCAATGAGAAAGGAAACAAGCTAAGTTTGATAGCTTCGTCTGGCACCCCATTGATCTTGACCGTGTTGCAGATCTCATTAAATGTTGTAAGGTGCTCATATGGGCTTTCATGTGATAACCCAGTAAATTGATTACTCTTTACCAGTTGAATTAATGCTGGTTTGACCTCCATGTTGGCTGCATTGACTCTAGGTCGAGCTATGCTATTGAAGTGCTGAGGTCCAGCAAGATTAGTGTAATCTGCAAGAGTTCTTCTAGCATTATTATTGTTCTCCATACTCCCTGTGCTGTGAACAGAACCTTGTGGTGATGATTGTAGGAGAGTTTCAGGAGAAGGGAAAAGTTCTCTGGACGTTCTGATTCTTCTCCTCCTTCTACTCTCGTCTAGTCCTTCAAGTAGTGGTTCTGTTGTTTTCTTACTTCTAGTTCGAATTGCCTTCTGCATGCACAAGAAAACAAAACCCTAGAAAAGATTTGTTAGCACAAAAAGATATAGAAGAAAATAAAGATTGAAAAGATATAAAAAGATAAAAGATTTAGAAGATAGAATGAAATAAAATATAATAAAACCTAATCTAAAAAAAAAAAAAAAAAAAAAAAAAAAAATCTAATCTAAAAGATAAAATAAAATAAAATCTAACCTAACCTAAAAGATAGAATAAAAATAAAATCTAATCTAAAAAGATAAAAATAAAATCTAATAAAATCTAACCTAAAAATAAAAAACAGAAAACAGAAAAACAGAAAACAGAAAAATAAAATAAAAATTCGAAAATAAAATAAAATCTAATCTAAAAAGATAAAAATAAAATCTAATCAAAAAGATAAAAATCAAATCTAAAAAAAATAAAATCTAATAAAAACAGAAAAAATAAAAACAGAAATTCAAAATTAAAGTCAAAGGTAATCAATAATCACACAAATTAACCAGTTAAACCACGAATCCCCGGCAACGGCGCCAAAAACTTGATGGACAAATTTGTAAGCACCAAAATATGATGTCACAAACTTGTTTCACAATCGGCAAGTATGACCGAATCGTTCAAGTAATAAAACTTGGTAAGACCAAGTATCGTTCTTCCCAAAGGACTCACGGCCTAGTTTAGTTATGTGGTTTCTTGATTAACTAAGACTTACAAACGAAATATTTGGGTTTAAAATGCAAGACAGAAAATAAACATGTATGCATGAATTTTGATCAATGGCAAAGACAAAAGATAAACACTTTCAATGGAATATATGAATGAATATGTTGTTGGGGGTCAATTTCATCTCATCCACTCTCATATATTTTAGGAATTCATCATTCAAATCATCATTGTTAATGCCACTCACTAATGTACCATTCTAGATGGCTTCTCCCTAATCAAATAGTTCATACAATTCCTAGCATTCCTAATGATTAGTTCATTACCGCAGGAGCTTAAGGCAACCAATATAATATTGTCAGTAAAATATTGGGAGAAATTCCCCGGATCTAGATTTCCCCGTACGTGTCCGTATCAACAAAACCAATAATCATGCATTAGAATGAGTTAAACAATGCAAGCATTGAGCAAAGAGGAAAAACCCTAACTAATGATGAAAAGAAAGCATATGTCTTAATTCAAAGATGTATTCAACAAATCCATATATGAGAGCTTCAAGAGATTACATTGATTCCCCAACAAACGTACAAGGTTTAGTTCACCATATTCATGGTGAACCTAGATGAATAACAATGAAAGTATGAAAGAATAAACCCAATAAAGTGGAAGAGGTAGCCTGAGCATCCAAGATCCTCCTTCAAAGGGGTGAAAGAGAGAGTGTTTGCCTCGTTTCTGCCAAAGATACTAACTAAAGGACGTGCAAGCCCTTAAATACTAATCTAGAGTTACAAAAGATTATAAAAGTCCAAGCCCAAAAAGTGCCGCTCAGCGCCATTTACCGCTCAGCGGTGGTTACGCGTCTTCTTTCTTCCCCTCAGCGGCCATTTGCCCCTCAGCGGTTCCAACGTCACCTCTTTAGTGCCGCTCAGCGGTAGTTTGCCGCTGAGCGGTGCCTTCGACTTCTCCTTTTTGCACTCTTTCTTGTCTTTTCTAATGTCCTCTCTCTTATTCTTCACTTCTTTCACCAAATTCACCTCAAAACCTGCACAAAAACACTCAAATCAAGCATAAACCTGTCCAGCTCTCTTATTTCTGAAAATATAACCAAAATGCATGATTTCAAGTTAGTTTCTAAGTCTAAAGGTTGCTTTTAGTATCACTTTTAAGCATGAAAATAACAGTTTTTCAACTGTTATCAAGGAGCTGAGATAGCATTTACTGATGAATGCTATCATATGCTTATGCTTTTGTGGTTTAAGTTTTCTGAACTTATTTGTTTTTGTTTTTAGATTAGGGTTTGATGTACTCTATTGAACACCTGGTTTGTTATGATGGTTTGCTATTAACTGTGATTGTTTGATAAGTAATGCTTGATGATGCTTATTGATTGATTGATGTTGAGATGATGTGCACATTAAAATGCTTATACAAGTTATTCACAAGCTTTGTGAACAAATGCATGATATTATGATTGTGATTGTGAGATTAAGCAGGATGTGTATGTCAAATATGGATGAGCTTATATGTGAGGTTTTGAGCTCCAGAGTTGTTATTGTTAAATGCTATTACTTTGAAAGCATGAATGACTTTGCCCAGGTTTTCTATGATTGAATCAATTGCTTGTTTTGCATCATATGATCGAGGCCGTTTGTTGGAACCCTTTTTATCGGCCAAATTCATAAAGTTAGCCCACTAAAAGAGAACACTTTGTGTTCTATCCTTTGAACCCTTAGCCTTGAAGTTAAATTGAAAACCCTTGATTGAAAATCTTTACCTTGAGTTAAGTAGAAGATATTGTGCGGTATTGTTAAATGTTCAAGTTTGGGGTTATTGGGAAAACATGAAAAAGGAAAAGCATTGAGCTAAGAGTTAAAAAGTAAGAATATGCAAAGAAAAAGAAAAGAAAAGAAAATGAAGCAAAGCTCAATGCAAATGCAAAGGCAAGTTGGGAAGAATAAGAAAAATTTTGTTGTTATGATTCTCTTAACTCAAGGATTTTGTGATCCAGAAAAACCAATTTTCTTGTTAACCCAGCCACATTATAAGCCATTGAAAAGTCCTTGTGATGATGCATGCTTGTGAATGTTTTTGATTGTGGTAAAATGAAAGGCAAAGTTGATTCATGTGACATTGTGATAGTAGAGTGAATGAGTGATTACCTCTTATACACTTGTGTGTGAGTGAAACACTTTACCTAGTGAGGAAATATTCCATAAGCACAGGAACATCCATGCTTAATTGATTGATCATTCATGAAAAATAGCATTTGTTGGAATTTAAATGACTTTGTGAACACTCAAGCATGTGCACATCTTGATTGAAATCTTGGTCATAAGTTTGATTAAAGTTTTTACTTATCTTGAAAAGAAGATTTTTGAATGAGTGAACCATCATATGAATTGGTTGAAGATTGAGTTACATCTTATTTGCTTGAGGACAACCAAAGTTCTAAGTTTGGGGTTGTGATAACAGTTGAAAAACTGTTATTTTCATGCTTAAATTGATACTAAAAGCAACCTTTAACACTTAGAAACTAGCTTGAAATCATGTTTTTATTCATATTTTCATAAATAAGAGAGCTGGACAGGTTTATGCTTGATTTCAGTGTTTTTGTGCAGGTTTTAAGGTGAATTTGGTGGAAGAAGTGAAGAAGGAGAGAGATGAAATCAGAAAAGACATCAAAAAGTGCAAAATGAGCAGACGCAACTGCCGCTCAGCGGCAGTTTACCGCTGAGCGGCACTCAGGAGTTCACGGGAGAACCGCTGAGGGGCAAAATGGCCGCTGAGGGGAAGAAACGACTCACGCACTTACCGCTGAGTGGCAATTTACCGCTAAGCGGCACACTTATGGGCTTGGACCTAGATTTTTTGTAATTTACGAATAGTATATAAGCTTTAGGACGTCCTAGGGTTTGTATCTTTGGCAGAAACGAAGCAAACACTCTCTCTTCCACCCCTTTGAAGGAGGACCTTGGATGCTCAGGCTACCTCTTCACCTTTCTAGGGTTTTATCTTTCATTCTTTCATTATTGTTCATCTAGGTTCACCATGAATATGGTGAACTAAACTTTGTATGTTTGTTGGGGAATCAATGTAATCTTTTGAAGCTCTCATATATGGAATTTGTGCTTGCATCTTAATCTAAGACTTATGCTTTCTTTCATCATTAGTTAGGGTTTTTCCTCTTTGCTCAAGGCTTGCTTTGTTTAACTCATTCAATGCATGATTATTGATTTTGTCGATACGGGAACGTACGGGGAAGTCTAGATCCGGGGAATTTCTCCCAATAGTATATTGGTTGCCTTAAGCTCCTGCGCTAAATAAACTAATTATTAGGAATGCTAGGAATCGTATGAACTCGTAATTAGGGAGAAGCCTTCTTGAAAGGTAATTTAGAGAGTGGCATTAACAATGATGACTTGAATGTTGAATTCCTAAAATATGAGAGTGGATAAGATGAAATTGACCCCCAACAACATACTCATCAATATATTTCATTGAAAGTGCTTGTCTTTTGTTTTAGCCATTGATCAACCTCATGCATACATGTTTATTTTCGTCTTTTGCATATTAAAATCCGATTATTTCGTTCTTAAGTCTTTAGCTAATCAACGAATCACATAACTAAACTAGGTCGTGAGTCCTTTGGGAGAACGATACTTGGTCTTACCGAGTTTATTACTTGAAACGATTCGGTCATACTTGCCGATTGTTAAACAAGTTTGTGACATCATATTTTGGTGATCATAAAATTGTCTATCAAAAACCTCAATACAATGCTCCAATAAGTTTGTAAAAATACTCAGCATACATCGCTGAAATGTACCAGGAGCATTGCATAAACCAAATGGCATTTTCCGATAAGCATATGTACCAAAAGGACAAGTGAAGGTAGTCTTATGTTGGTCTTCTGGGGCTATACAAATTTGAAAATACCCGGAGAATCCATCTAGAAAACAGTAATGTGACTTACCTGCCAAACGGTCTAGCATCTGATCCATGAATGGCAAAGGAAAGTGGTCCTTTCTAGTGACTTGGTTCAATCTCCTATAGTCAATACAAACCCTCCAACTATTCTGAATGCGAGTAGGAATCAATTCCTCCTTCTCATTTTTAACCACTGTGATTCCAGATTTCTTGGGAACCACATGTAGAGGGCTCACCCAAGTGCTGTCAGAAATGGGATATATAATACCTGCTTGTAGCAACTTGGTTACCTCTTTCTTGACAACCTCCATTAGTTGAGGATTTAGTCTTCTTTGAGGTTGTCTAACTGGTTTAGCATCCTCATCCAAAAGTATTCTGTGCATGCAAAATGAAGGGCTAATACCAGGAATATCTGCCAAGGTCCAGCCTATTGCTTTCTTGTGATCTCTGATAACCTGTAATAGTTGTCTTTCCTGCTCATCAGTAAGCAATGCAGATATAATAACAGGGAGTTTCCCATCCCTCTCAAGATAAGCATATTTCAAATGGGATGGTAAAGGTTTCAACTCCAAAATGGGTGGCTGCACCACAGATGGCAAAATTTCACTGCCTAAGGTAATCTCAGCCACCTCAACATCATACTCGGACGCCACAGAGGTATCATCTATTAATACCGCGTCCTCAATATCACCTGTTTTACAATTTTCTTCGTCATCCAAAATCAGGCACGACATGCTTTGTAAGACCCATAAAAAAAATATATATATATATATATATATATATATATATATATATATATTTATAGTAGTAAATTTTAGTATTTTATTAGTAATAATAATTTTAATGGATATAAAATTGTAAATTTTGGATATAAAATTATAGTAATTTTAGAAGGAGAGGTTCAAATTTTTGGTAACTTATTTAGTAAAATTTTTTTAATGGAATAGTAAAAAGTAAATAGTAAATAGTAAAAAGTAAATAGTAAAAATAAATTTTCAGCATTAAGATTCCTTAGCATGGAAGAAAGTAGTAGGTAGAAATTAGGATCAGATTTGGTGAGAAAATGATTGAAATATTATTTTTAAATAATATTAAAATAATAAATAATATTAAAATATTAATGAATAGTAAATTTTTTTTTACTATAAATAGCCATGGGAGGGAAGGGTATTTTGCACTAAGAAAAGAGGAATCAAGTGAGAGCTTGAGAAATAGAGAAGAAAGAGTTAGGGAGAAATTTTTAGTTGCAAGAAGAGTAGAGGTTCTGAAGGGTTTCGTGGAAACAAATTCGGAGCAGGAGATTAAGTCTGGAATAGAGGTAAGGGGAGCTAATCTTTCTTGTATATGATTTTTATCCATGTTATGATAATGAATATGAGTTATGAGTATGTTAAAATTTTGGTAATGGTAGTTATCTATTCACTTATATAAATTTAGTTTTCATGATTATAATTTTCTTATTTTCAAGTTAGTATGGTAAAAATTTTCTTTTAATTATTTTGACCGTTGGATTTAGCTAAAATTTTAATATATGAATCTTAAGACCTATTTCTTCACTTTGACCGTTGGGATTTGTAATTAGAAGTCTGTACTTAGAGAAATAAATCCTGCATGTTTGAGTAAATTAATTACCCCTGTAGATCTATTACTGAGTCATCTCGGTAAAATATATATTACGACTTATTTGACCGTTAGATCAACTTGAAAATTTTATATATGATTCCTAAGATATATTAATACACTTTGACCGATCGGATTATAAATTGAAAGTCTATGTTTGGAGAAAATAATTTTTAAGTTTTGAAAAATCTGATGAACACTATATTTCTGTTCTTAAGTTATTATGGTAAACATTTCATATATATTTTATTTACCGTTAGATTGAGCCCAAAATTTAGTATGTAATTCATAAGACATATTAAGTCATTTTGACCGTTCAGATTTGAAATTAAATGTCTGTGATTAGGGAAATTAGTTCCGCATTTTGAGTATAACCAAAAACCACTTAAAATTCTGCACCTGAATTACCTCGGTAAAACCTCAATATCTATCTAGTTAACCGTTGGATCAACCTGAAATTTTAATATGTAATTTATAACAAATAGTGAATTGTTGTGACCATTCAGATTTGAAATCGGAGTTACAGATTTATAGATATTAATTTCGTATCTTCTCAGGGATCTCAATATTGCTTAATTTCTATTTTTTGATATCTATATTAACTTTCGGTGTTAATATTATATGCTATTGTTTTAAATCTGTAAATAAGAAATTTGTTAAAAACTAGTTGAGGAACGCTTTGGCTAAGGAAAGATTTGGTACTTAAGTTGTCCATTGTGACGCACCTCTCTTTCCTGGAAGTATACTCGACGAGTTTTTAACTTAAATCCTATTGAACAGATTATGTACTGTTAAATTATTGTGTAATATATCTTGTTGGAATATATTCAGTTTGTATGATTTCTGAAATAATTGGACTTTATTAGATTTGAATTTATGCATCTGAATATGATTGTGAATTATAATGGTGTGATTTATGTGGAGAGTATGTGAATGTATGCGATATAGTCAATTTGTATGACTTTTGGGATGGATGGACGTGATGCATATTGGTGTATGCATTCTGATTTGGTGTTTGATGCATATTGGTGTATGCATGATGCATATTGGTGTATGCATGATGCATATTGGTGTATGCATGATGCATATTGGTGTATGCATTCTGATTTGGTATTTGATATATATTGATGCATGCAATGTGGTTTAGTGTATAACTCATATTTGTTTATGTAATTTGATCTGGTAAAGTAAGCATAGTATGGTTTGGTATCGAGGTATGTTTATTGTATTGAATTGTTAGCTCACCCTTACATGTGTGTGCATGTGAATGCGATGATCGTATAATGCGTGATATTATACGGGAGCAGATGAAGGAATGTCGTCTGAAGCAATACCAATGAAGAAAGAGATCGAAGATAAGTTAGAAGGATTCAAGTTATACTTAGGAGATTATAGTTGAAATCTGAGTTTAAAATATGTATATCAACTGTGAATTTTTAAGTGTGAGATTACGGGATGTTACCGTAAATGTAATAATATGAATTATCCAATGTGAGATATTGGGATGTTACATGCTTGAAAAAGAAAAGTCCGAAGATGGAGAAAAAGTTGAAAAAATGTCCAAGAAATTAACAGAAAAATTATTTACAATTTCACTTAATAAATCAATACAAAACAGAGAATGCTCTTCAATTGGGTGCTTCATGGCTTCCAATACATTAAAATGCATCTTCTCGTCACCTATCTCCATGGTCAGTGTGCCTGCATGCACATCTATCTTGGTTCGTGCTGTCATCATGAAAGGTCTTCCCAAGATAATAGTGGATGACTTGATTCCATCTTCATCCTTCATATCCAAGATGTAGAAATCGGCAGGAAAAATTAGCTTGTCTACTCGGACAAGGACATCCTCAAGCACACTTGCAGGGTTAACTGTGCTACGGTTGGCCAATTGAATGACCACACCAGTAGTCTTAAGAGGTCCCAAAGATAGAGAAGTAAACACTGATAAAGGCATTACATTAATGGAAGCCCCTAAATCTAGCATGGCATTGTCAAACTTTAAATTTCCAATAGTACAAGGAACAGAAAACATACCTAGATCTTTGCATTTTTGTGGTAGTTCAATGTGTTTCTTAACCAGGCTTGACACATTTCTTCCCAAATTCACAATCTCATTATCCCTAATACGCCTTTTATTTGTGCAAAGTTCTTTCAAAAACTTGGCGTACTTGGGGATTTGTTTAACAGCATCAAGCAAAGGAATGTTGATCTCTACCTTCTTGAAAGTATTTAAAATCTCTTGGTCTAATTCCTCCATTTTTTTGTTTCTCGGTTTTAACCGATTTGGATATGGAGGAGGTGGAGAATAAGAAGAAGAAGAATTTGTAGAAGAGTTAGAAGATACTAACCTGGATTTTTCAGTGGTAGATTCAGGTGATGGCTCACTTGATCCTCCATTGTCATCAATTTGTACTTCTTCTTTCTCTTTATCTTCATCCTCTAGGGCTCCTTCAGGGCCTTCTATCTGCTTACCCGTTCTTAAAGTAATAACATTTACATTTCTCGGGTTGATCACTGTTTGTGCAGGCAGTTTATTTGATTCCTTAGCCTCTAACTTATCCACCCTCTGAGTCAATTCTGCAATTGATTTCTTTATTTCTGAATTTTGCTCAACTATTGTTTTCATGAAATCTTGCATTGACATTTCAGGCTGAGATTGCTGCCTTTGTTGAGGTGGAACATAAGGTTGTCTGTTCTGCTGATATCTATTGGAGGACGAATCATGATAATTCTGGTATGGTCTATTTCCTCCAATCATGTTTGTAGCGAAAGCTTGAGATGGGTTTTCCACAGTGGTCTCCACCAAGCTAGGACATTCATCAGTATAATGGTTAGTTGAAATGCAAATTCCACACTTCTTAACAACTTGTGGAGTTAAGGTTTTAAACAAACTTGCAATCTCGTCGAGTTTGCTTTCTAGCTTATTCAATCTTTCATCTATCCTTTTTCCATCAACTACACCATTATCAATTTCATGTACTCCCTTCAACAAAGTCACTGAATTTTCTCTTGTGCCATACTGTTGATTGTCCACTGCCTTCCGTTCTATTAGATCTATACCATCTTCTGGTGACCTATCTGATGAGAGGGTCACACCTCCCAACAAAAGTTGTGCATAAAAGAATGCAGTATAGTACTAGGAAGTGACTCCTAGGTCGTCTCTCAAGGACCAAATTGTGGTTCAGTCTCAGATCAAACACGTAGTGGGGGGGGTTTGTGATTTGTTTTTGTGATTAGAAATTAACTAAATTAAAATTGAAAATTAAATATAACAAAACATAATTGAAAACATTGAAATAAATGAACAAAACATGAAGACCGAACAATCCTACAGATGACCGAACGGTTTTACATTGACACTGAATGGTGGTCTCTAAAGAAAGTGAGGAAGTTGGAAATGCAGGAAGATAAAGAAGCCAAACATAATAGACAACATGGTGAACAAAAACAGTAAATTGAACGGTCCCATCTATTAAATTATAGGATGAGTCGGTGATAAAAAAAAATAGAAAAATTGAGTGGCAATTAATTGTGCACGCATTCTATGCTAAGGAAAATGGAACACGAACAAGCTGGTGGATAAAAGCACCATTAAACGGTGATAAAAGAGCTATCCTATGTAGATCGAATGGTCTATATCCATCAAATTCATAAGCACACATGGCAATAAGCGTAGAAAGCACACAACAACAATAATAAAACTTCAATGGCAATGGTGCGTGAACTAATTGAATGCAGTGGATAAATAATTCAAAAGAAACTCAATTCTTTCCAATAAATATATATATATATATATATATATATATATAGAATATAAGGAATAATTCTCGGTTCATGCGTTAAGAAAGAAAAATAAGGAAACTTTGTGGAAACTTTCTTGAGCAAACCGTGTGCATATTCCAAATGAAATCACCGACTGTTTCTCCATTCCAGCTGAGTGACGTGACAACTTGCTTCTTCCCAATCAATGAATTAACTTGCTCCTTCTTCCAGCAAAGATGAATCAGCCCCCTGCTCCCTAACGTGCTGCTCCCTTTTTGCCAAAATGAAATTACCCTCTCTTCCAAAATGGAATCAGCTCCTGTCAAGCAAAGAAATTTAATTCCAGCACCGCATGAGCTAGACCAGTTCACCCGTGCAGCACCTCCTACATCTCCAATCCAATAGAACGTCTAAGTGGCGGCTGTAGTATGTCCCAGCCCTCACCCGTAACCTTCCATCTCTACCCTCTGAAAAAAAAATGCTCAAGGGAAAACTCTCATAAAGCTGGTGGCTGTCCCCCGTTAGGTCACCCCCTCTTCTATTGTCCTGGCTGCCCTAGGCCGTGTGGTGTGTTTCTGCTTTTTTTTTTTCTTCTCATGCACTCCCCTTTTGCTGGACTCAACCCCTCTGGATCGTGGTGCCAAGTTGCTGGACCATTGTTGAAGCTGCTGGTGCAGGCCGTGACACTCCTAATCTCTGTGTGCACCTCCCTCCAAAGCCAAGCTGCTGTGCTGGACACTTTGCTGGACACACCCCCTGTGCTCACCAAAATTCCATCCCCCAAGCACCACGTCTTCATCCCAACATTCCAGCTCATCCGTTCCAGCCAAGCAAAAGTGTGGTGGCTCCCACTTTTATTCCAAACCACGCGCTGATGTTTTACAATTTGAATTGGCCGTGTGATGTGCTATCTTCCAAAACCGTGAACACTTGCAAAGTGGTCCCCTCCTCTTTTATGCCAAATGCTAAGCCATTTAAAAAGCAAGAAAGAATATTCCTTGGCTGGTTTGGTGTGCTTGCCGTGACAATTGAAATATTTGGCAGCTGCACTTCATTTCTTCAATCTTTTGGATGTGCAGTTTTGTTCAACTCAAAACAATTTGGACCTCCTTGCAATCAATTAAGAGTCTAGAACCACATTTAATTTCTTTTTGTGGCCATGAGATGCATTGTCCAATGATAAATTCCAGCCACAACAAGTGCTAAACAGCAAGCAAACAATGCAAACATATTAGAACACTCAAACAGTAATCACTGGACTGACATAGGGGAGTAAAATAATTACTGGGAACAGTACAGAACTAATTTGAACAAAGTAAAAACTATACGTGAAAATAGACATCTAGACGAAACTATGAAAAAAAATTGCATGGAAAACGGATAAGAATTGAACTCGAACGAAGACACACAAGTTGACACAACATTCACGCAGCACTGTGCGAAAATTGAAATGACTGAGATGCATTGGGCTCAATTGCCACTTCTCATTTAACCTTCAAATGTCCCAAATTGTATCTCCAAATTTTTCATGTAAAATAATTAGCTCAGATAATTCAAATTAGTGAAAATAAGAATTTCCGATCAAATTTAGCACAATTAGGAAAAATAGGATAATACTGTACATTCAAGCACAATTCCTTGATTAAATCCGGTACAATAAACTAAGTGAAATCAATAAAATATTGATTCATCAAAATAGACCACACTTAGTCTTTTGCACTCCTGGGCAAAATCAAGACGCAGATCAAGGAATAGTTCAAAGGACTTTCAGGAAGGTGACACAAACTCAGCATACAGAAAACAAAGACTCAACAAGGACAGAAACAGAATTACACAGTTCTCCAGGAATTTGGACCAAGAAAAGAAGTAGACAATATCCAACACAGAATTAATCAGAGAAAGCAGATACTCATGAAATCATCCAAGCAATTCAAGACATGGCAAAATGATTAATCAGCTCAAGAGGTGAATCAAAAGTAACAAAACCTCACAGATGCACTATCAGTGTTTCTCTCAAGTTTTTAAGGTAAAGAATTTCAACTCAATGCACTCAAGAAAACAAGCAACAACAAACTTGGCAAGCCTCTAATATCAACACTCAAAACATATGCATGTTCAAATCAAAAGATCTTTTATGGATGAAATGGGGCCAAGGACAAGGGAGGATAATTATGGATGAGAAGCTACAAACCAAAAGAAATAGAGGAGCAATGGGGAACAAGTGTAAACACATTCAAACACACCCAAAACCTCTAATTCAATCCTCTTCTTGACTCCATTATTCACACATTTTTTTTTTCATTTTTTTCATATTTTTTTTTCTGCTCTCTTTTTTTTTTTTTTTCAAAACAAAACTGTAAAAGACAAGATACACGTATATTTACAAAAACAAAACAAGAAGAGGAACCAACTAGCCAACTCATAAGAATCCCCAAGGAGACCACACTTGTTCCCAAAACACTTCCAAAGCTCCAAAATTCCCTAAGGTTAAGGTAATCATGGTCTTTCACTTAGGGCTAGTGTATGAGCATTCGAAATAAAGAAATGGGGGAAAGTATAGGCTCAAAAAGGGTTTTCAAAGGATTAGAACAAGGTAAGCTTATTTGGCTAGAGAGGTTCAAGAACAAAACTGCCTTTATCACTTCCAAACATGCATATCAGTCAAGAATTATCAACAAGAGTCAAGCCAAGGCATATGTGCAAGCAATCAAGAGACATATCACACACAAGAAAGAACACAAAGTGGCTCAAATTCTCACACAGGGCATTTGTGTCACAATCAAATCAACCTCTCAAACATCATAATCATCTTCTCAAGCAGAGAAAAGCAAGGATTTCAAACAGGTCAGAGTATCAATGAAGTGAAAGATACATCTACAACCTAAACAAAGTCCAGAAATGAAGAGAATCATGCAAAACTGTATACAAGACACGACAAAAACTACCTAGAAAAGAAAAAATTTAACCAAGAAAACAAAAACTAACGAAGAAAATTAAAAATCTCCCCCAATAAATCACACTTAAACTACACAGTGTCCTCAATGTGTCACAAACAATAAGATCAGAAATCAGAACAGTGAACAAATCATGGACAAGTGCAATAAAAGTACGGAAAGGGGGGAGGAGAGAGAAAGAAAACTCCCCTGATCATGGTGGCAGTTGCCAATTTTGGACTTGTAGGGAGATGTCTTCCACCACAGGATCCAGCAAGGAAGTTTTGAGGAAAAATTGCTTCATCCTCCATATTTGATCAAGCAGGGAAATGTCTTCCACAACTGGATCTAAGAAGAAGTGATTGTTGATGAGTGGGTTCAGCAGGTGCCTATTGATCTTGAAGCTTTTGTCAGTGTCAGCACCTTTGTTGTCCACTGTGGGTGTTTGTTGATCAAATTCATTTGTACCTCCTGCAATAGGGTTAGTGCAATGTGGCTCTGTAGAAATTTCATGCAGGGGTATAACACCCAATCCTAGTGTAACAGGCTGAACCTCAGATACACTCTCAGAACATGAATCACTTTCAAATTCAGAAACAATATCAACCACAGACTCAGATTCATGTTCAGTGCATGGAGAATAAACATACGAATTTGATATCAAAAATTGGTTCTCATCATGCAGAGAGGGAGAATTAAAAACAGACTCATCAACAATATCATCATCAACATACCTCTCAACAACATATTCATCAACAGCATAGTCAAAATTTGGTATGTTTACCTCCACTTCCTTGAAGATTGGTAGAGTGTGGGGAAATGAAGGTGGTCTACCTGGTTCAGGATTACTGCTTATTTCTGCCTGCTCCTTAAAATAATCATCAGTCTCCTCAAGTGCAAGGGTAGGGACATAGGATGATGGGAAAGTAGATGGCACAGTAGTAAGCTCATGACTCTTCTCCCCATCTTCTATGTTGATGCCACTAACATCATCTGGGATCTGAACAGTCTGAAATGGTAACTCTGAATCTTGAGACTGTTCCTCAGTGAGTTGAGTGGCCATCTGCCCTATCTGATCAGTCATACTCTGAATGGCAGCTCCTATTTCTTGCTGGAACTGCATGTTCTCTTGCTGAAACTGAAGGTTCTGCATGGTCATCTGCTCCAACAACTCCTGCAATGTAGGCTCAGAAGTAGAAGGCTGAGGAGCTATTTGGGCAGGAGCATCATATTGCTGACTCTGATATTGCTGGAATGGTGGAGGCATAAAAGTACTCTGGAATGGTGGTTCTTGATATTGATGCTGTGGAGCATCATACCATCCCAAGGTAGGGTCATTCCATCCAAGACCGGTGCTGTAAGCATATTGCACAGGGGAAAATTTGCTCAGAAACTGATGCTCAAGATATCCCCAATCGGTAACGGATCTCAGAGGAAGAGAGTCTTTCCAATCCTTAGCTGCTCCTTGTAATGAATGCGGAAATGCGCTCAAGAAAATGTAATCAAGAGGGACATCTGGAGGCTTCATTGAAGAGCACATGATATGGAGCTCCTCCAAATGTCTGTGTGGGCATTCTCCTGCAAAACCATGAAACTTAGGCAGCAAATGTATCAGTCCAGGGGTGAGATCGCAATGAAGATCATCCTCCTTAAGTGAAACCGGCTCACAAAGAGCACTCTCAGAAATTAGAGGATGAGTCATATTGTTCTCAACATAGACATCAGCAGAATATGAATTACAATCAGAGTAACATGCAGAAGGAGAATCATAATCAGAGGCACTAGCAAAACAAGCAGTATTCACGAAATCAAAATAGGTAGACATGGAAAAAGAAGAATACTAAAAATCACGAAACAAATAAAACACAACACATTTATACATGCAACACGCACACACAAAACAGAACATCACATCACATCACAACACAAGACAAAACACAACACACACAAACACAACAAAAAGACCTAAGACTGAACCGTTGGTCCCCGGCAGCGGCGCCATTTTGATGAGAGGGTCGCACCTCCCAACAAAAGTTGTGCATAAAAGAATGCAGTATAGTACTAGGAAGTGACTCCTAGGTCGTCTCTCAAGGACCAAATTGTGGTTCAGTCTCAGATCAAACACGTAGTGGGGGGGGTTTGTGATTTGTTTTTGTGATTAGAAATTAACTAAATTAAAATTGAAAATTAAATATAACAAAACATAATTGAAAACATTGAAATAAATGAACAAAACATGAAGACCGAACAATCCTACAGATGACCGAACGGTTTTACATTGACACTGAATGGTGGTCTCTAAAGAAAGTGAGGAAGTTGGAAATGCAGGAAGATAAAGAAGCCAAACATAATAGACAACATGGTGAACAAAAACAGTAAATTGAATGGTCCCATCTATTAAATTATAGGATGAGTCGGTGATAAAAAAAAAAAAATAGAAAAATTGAGTGGCAATTAATTGTGCACGCATTCTATGCTAAGGAAAATGGAACACGAACATGCTGGTGGATAAAAGCACCATTAAACGGTGATAAAAGAGCTATCCTATGCAGATCGAATGGTCTATATCCATCAAATTCATAAGCACACATGGCAATAAGCGTAGAAAGCACACAACAACAATAATAAAACTTCAATGGCAATGGTGCGTGAACTAATTGAATGCAGTGGATAAATAATTCAAAAGAAACTCAATTCTTTCCAATAAATATATATATATATATATATATATATATATATATATATATATATATATATATATATATATATAGAATATAAGGAATAATTCTCGGTTCATGCGTTAAGAAAGAAAAATAAGGAAACTTTGTGGAAACTTTCTTGAGCAAACCGTGTGCATATTCCAAATGAAATCACCGACTGTTTCTCCATTCCAGCTGAGTGACGTGACAACTTGCTTCTTCCCAATCAATGAATTAACTTGCTCCTTCTTCCAGCAAAGATGAATCAGCCCCCTGCTCCCTAACATGCTGCTCCCTTTTTGCCAAAATGAAATTACCCTCTCTTCCAAAATGGAATCAGCTCCTGTCAAGCAAAGAAATTTAATTCCAGCACCGTATGAGCTAGACCAGTTCACCCGTGCAGCACCTCCTACATCTCCAATCCAATAGAACGTCTAAGTGGCGGCTGTAGTATGTCCCAGCCCTCACCCGTAACCTTCCATCTCTACCCCCTGAAAAAAAAATGCTCAAGGGAAAACTCTCATAAAGCTGGTGGCTGTCCCCCGTTAGGTCACCCCCCTCTTCTATTGTCCTGGCTGCCCTAGGCCGTGTGGTGTGTTTCTGCTTTTTTTTTTCTTCTCATGCACTCCCCTTTTGCTGGACTCAACCCCTCTGGATCGTGGTGCCAAGTTGCTGGACCATTGTTGAAGCTGCTGGTGCAGGCCGTGACACTCCTAATCTCTGTGTGCACCTCCCTCCAAAGCCAAGCTGCTGTGCTGGACACTTTGCTGGACACACCCCCTGTGCTCACCAAAATTCCATCCCCCAAGCACCACGTCTTCATCCCAACATTCCAGCTCATCCGTTCCAGCCAAGAAAAAGTGTGGTGGCTCCCACTTTTATTCCAAACCACGCGCTGATGTTTTACAATTTGAATTGGCCGTGTGATGTGCTATCTTCCAAAACCGTGAACACTTGCAAAGTGGTCCCCTCCTCTTTTATGCCAAATGCTAAGCCATTTAAAAAGCAAGAAAGAATATTCCTTGGCTGGTTTGGTGTGCTTGCCGTGACAATTGAAATATTTGGCAGCTGCACTTCATTTCTTCAATCTTTTGGATGTGCAGTTTTGTTCAACTCAAAACAATTTGGACCTCCTTGCAATCAATTAAGAGTCTAGAACCACATTTAATTTCTTTTTGTGGCCATGAGATGCATTGTCCAATGATAAATTCCAGCCACAACAAGTGCTAAACAGCAAGCAAACAATGCAAACATATTAGAACACTCAAACAGTAATCACTGGACTGACATAGGGGAGTAAAATAATTACTGGGAACAGTACAGAACTAATTTGAACAAAGTAAAAACTATACGTGAAAATAGACATCTAGACGAAACTATGAAAAAAAATTGCATGGAAAACGGATAAGAATTGAACTCGAACGAAGACACACAAGTTGACACAACATTCACGCAGCACTGTGCGAAAATTGAAATGACTGAGATGCATTGGGCTCAATTGCCACTTCTCATTTAACCTTCAAATGTCCCAAATTGTATCTCCAAATTTTTCATGTAAAATAATTAGCTCAGATAATTCAAATTAGTGAAAATAAGAATTTCCGATCAAATTTAGCACAATTAGGAAAAATAGGATAATACTGTACATTCAAGCACAATTCCTTGATTAAATCCGGTACAATAAACTAAGTGAAATCAATAAAATATTGATTCATCACTATCTAAGAAAGATCCTCCGCTTGCAGCATCTGCCCATGACCTATCAGTAGGACTTAAGCCTTCATAAAAGCTTAAAATAAAATCTTCCATTTGGAGTTGAGGGCATGAAGAACACAGTTTCTTGAATCTTTCCCAATATTCACTAAGATTCTCTCGATCTCTCTGTCTTATATCTTGAATTTCTCTGCGGATAGCTGATAATTTGGATGCAGGAAAATACTTCTCAAGAAAGATTCTTTCAATAGTTTCCCAATTTGTAATCCGTGCAGAGAGATAATACCACCAATCTTGAGCTACTCCTTGAAGAGTAAATGGAAAAGCTCTCATTTTAAGGCTCTCTATTGTGATCCTGGGAGATCTAAAGTTTTCACACAACATGTGAAATTGTCTCAAGTGCTTGTGTGGATTCTCCCTTGATAACCCATTGAACTTTGGTAAGGCATTTAATAGGTCAGGTCTCAGCTCCCACTCCTCATTAGGATATTCAATGTTACTTCGGATAGCTGTATTGTGGGAGGTGGCTAATTGTCTGATGGTTCTTTGTGCCATATTGTTTGGGTTAGGATCAAGTAAAGGATTGAATGGTATGTTTGTGGTTGGAGATAATGAAGGTGGAATGACTTTAGATGTAGGAAGTGTTCCCTCAGTAGAACACCCAAATTTCAATCTTCTCCGCAGCTTACGCAAATTCCTTTCAACTTCCGGGTTAATTTGATAAAATTCTCCCGGGTTAGCTCTGGTCATGCACTACGCAATCTGCTTGAAGTTGTTTCTCTGTTACTTCTCTTTTTCTTTTGTTCTTGCTTTAGATAAAGATTTCAAATAAAAGATAAGAGAGACTTGTTGGGTTCACTCCCAGGAAAGAGAGGTGCGTCACAACGGACAACTTAAGTACCAAGTCTTTCCTAGCCAGAGTGTATTCAAACTAGCCTCAAGTATTTCTCAAGAGAAATTTTTAATAAAAACAAGAAATTTTTTTTTTGCTCAAACAAGAATGACTAAAGGCTACAAACTAACTCAAATTAAATTAAATGTATGTGCGTAAAAAAAAAATAAAGATAAAAAAAATAAAAAATAAAAATAAAAAATAAAATAAAAAATAAAATAAAAAATAAAAAATAAAAAATAAAATAAAATAAGAATCAAAATATTTAAAATACTAACCGTATTCCCCGGCAACGGTGCCAAATTTGATAGGCTGTCGTTGAAGCTATCAAATTAATACTACTTTTCAAGGAAACTTCAGTATTGCCAAGTAGTATTCAAGAAAGTAGACAGGGTTGAAGTAACCCTGAGTCGTCTCCCAACGAACACGGAATTGCTTTTCAATATCTGTGACTCTTACGAATGTTATGCAATGCTTATGAATTAAAGTAATGGTTGAAGAATGTTTAAAGAATAAATAAGAGACTTAAAAATAGTTACGATGAAATAGGCTAATTCCACTGCTTTTCCAAGATAGATTCATGATCCGTTATTCACGGATAATTGTTCAATTGATTATTGTTTAAGTTTCAAATTAATTAAAGTACATTTTTAATTAATTCGAGGGCGATCATGCATTTAACCAAAGTAAATTCTCAATCAAATGCAAAACCTTTCTAGATTATTCACAATAAATTCAACCAAAGTACATTCTCAATCAAATTCTATTGTGTTTAATCATGTCTATTCTTAAATCTCCTAACCAAATTAAAAGCTAATCAATCAAAGTAAATTATCAATTGATTATTGTTGAAATTATTACTAATCAATCAAAGTACATTCTCAATTGATAGTAAAAACCATTTAATCATATGAAAGTTCCTAAATTAAATCAAAGTAAATTCTCAATTTAAACCTAGAAACCCTAAAACTCATATAATCAATATGCATGTAGATTCAAACATATTATTATGCAAAAATCTTTGCTTTTAACAAGATAGAGAGATGAAAGACATAGAGAGAACAACTTAAATCATTAATCAAAGTAACAATTGCATTAACTGAACGTAACCTCAGAATCCGTCATGGAATTACAGCAGAATAGCCCTAGATGCTTAGCTCTCCATGAATGGAGTTGAATACAAGATGAAAGAAAAGTGAGAGGAGTATGAGAGAATGCATGAACTAAGTGAAGTCTCCTGGGTCTCTTTAAATAGGCTTGATTGGGCTTGGACTCTGAATATTCAGTTGATAGAATCTTTTATCTTATAAATAACTAAAAGATTTAAATAATTATAACATTATTTGGAAGATATTTTCTGTTGATATTCCCAATTTAAATTAATTCAACAACTGAATTTTATTTTTTTATCTTTTCTGACTTTCTAAAATTACACAAATGCCCCAAAATTTTCTCTATCTGCACTTTAGCCCCAACTGAATTTCTGAAATTGCAAGAAACCCCTCAGTTGACCACCCTTGACCAGATTCAAACAACATTGACCAGTTTTACCAGAGAGGTGTGCCCAATGAGAGATCGCCACGTGGCATTCCCCTATCTCCCAAATTAGGGTTCAGATTTGGGCAAAGGCTTGCCCCTGCACCGCGCTGCTGTTGGAGAATAAGCTCTTCTCCTCTTCGGTGCTCGATGGTGAAGATGAACTCATGAGGAAGTGCGTCACGATTTTGATATGAGTTTCTTTGCAGGTTCTGATGCGGTGATGGGTAGATGATGGCTTGGTAGTGTCGATGTGGTGCGCGACGGAGGATGACGACGATTGGATTTTCTGGGTTTTTTGGATTTGCAGGGCTAAGAGATGATGATTGAATGAAGCTTGGATGGCAGCGGCAAGGAAGCTCGTGAGGTGATGGAGGTTAGTGGTGGTCGCGGCATTGTTGGTGAAGATTGCGAGTGAAGATCCGAGATGAAGGTGCGATTGGGTTCTGAGAATGGAGAAGATGAAGATGATGGCGGAGTGCTGACCGGCGACGCGGCATCCATGGCAGAATCGCGATTGGATGAGGATGGTGACCTCTCGCAGATGGCGGCTTCGCGATGAAGAAGGAGATGACGGTGAGGGAGAAACTGCCATGGTTGAGGCGTTGTGGTGGCCAGATTAAAGGGTTTCGAAAGCGGCGGCAATTTCGCGAATGAAGGAGGAGCTCGCGGGTTTGATGGCGGCAGCCTTGGTGGTTGACGGTGGTTGCTATGCGACGGCGTTGGCGATGAGGTGATCATGGTGGCTGTTGATGGACAAATTTGTGATCACCAAAATATGATGTCACAAACATGTTTTACAATCGGCAAGTATGACCGAATCGTTCAGGTAATAAACTTGGTAAGACCAAGTATCGTTCTTCCCAAAGGACTCACGGCCTAGTTTAGTTGTGTGGTTTGTTGATTAGCTAAGACTTAAGGACGAAATATTTGGATTTTTATATGCAAAAGACGAAAATAAACATGTATGCATGAGGTTTTGATCAATGGCAAAAGCAAAAGATAAACACTTTCAATGAAATATTTGTATGAATATGTTGTTGGGGTTCAATTTCATCTTATCCACTCTCATATATTTTAGGAATTCAACATTCAAATCATCATTGTTAATGCCACTCTCTAAAGTACCTTTCAAGAAGGCTTCTCCCTAATTACGAGTTCATACAATTCCTAGCATTCCTAATAATTAGTTCATCAAGTGCAGGAGCTTAATGACAACCAATATAATATTGCGAGAGATTCCCCGGATCTAGACTTCCTCGTACGTTCCCGTATCGACAAAATCAATAATCATGCATCGAATGAGTTAAACCACGCAAGCGTTAAGCAAAGAGGAAAAACCCTAACTAATGATGAAAGAAAGCATAGGTCTTTAAATAAAAGATGTAAAAACAAATTCCATATATGAGAGCTTCAAAAGATTACATTGATTCCCCAACAAACATACAAGGTTTAGTTCACCATATTCATGGTGAACCTAGATGAACAACAATGAAAGAATGAAAGATAAAACCCTAAAAAGGTGAAGAGGTAGCCTGAGCATCCAAGATCCTCCTTCAAAGGGGTGGCAGAGAGAGTGTTTGCCTCGTTTCTGCCAAAGATACCTAACCCTACGAAACCCTAAAGCTTATATACTATTCGTAAATTACAGAAAATTAGGTCCAAGCCCATAAAACTGCCGCTCAGTGGTAAAGTACTGCTCAGCGATGAGTGCGCGAGTAGTTTTCTCCCCTCAGCGGCCATTTTGCCCCTCAGCGGACCTCCCATGACTTCCTGAGTGCCGCTCAGCGGTAAACTGCCGCTGAGCGGTGACTTCGGCTTCTCCTTTTGCACTTTTTGATGTCTTTTCTGATTTCATCTCTCTCCTTCTTCACTTCTTTCACCAAATTCACCTTAAAACCTGCACAAAAACACTGAAATCAAGCATAAACCTGTCCAGCTCTCTTATTTATGAAAACATCAATAAAAGCATGATTTCAAGCTAGTTTCTAAGTGTAAAGGTTGCTTTTAGTGTCAATTTTAAGCATGAAAATAACAGTTTTTCAACTGTTATCACAACCCCAAACTTAGAACTTTGCTTGTCCTCAAGCAAACAAAATGTAACTCAATCTTCAACCAATTCATATGATGGTTCACTCATTCAAAAATCTTCTTTTCAAGATAAGTAAAAACTTCAATCAAACTTATGACCAAGATTTCAATCAAGATGTGCACATGCTTTAGTGTTCACAAAGTCATTTAAATTCCAACAAATGCTATTTTTCATGAATGATCAATCAATTAAGCACGGATGTTCATGTGTTCATGGAATATTTCCCCACTAGGTAAAGTGTTTCACTCACACACAAGTGTATAAGAGGTAATCACTCATTCACTCTACTATCACAATGTCACATGAATAAACTTTGCCTTTCATTTTACCACAATCAAAAACATTCACAAGCATGCATCATCACAAGGACTTTTCAATGGCTTATAATGTGGCTGGGCTAACAAGAAAATTGGTTTTTCTGGATCACAAAATCCTTGAGTTAAGAGAATCATAACAACACAATTTTTCTTATTCTTCCCAACTTGCCTTTCATTTGCATTGAGCTTTGTTTCTTTTTCTTTTCTTTTCTTTTTCTTTTTCTTTGCATATTCTTACTTTTTAGCTCTTAGCTCAATGCTTTTCCTTTTTCATGTTTTCCCAACAACCCCAAACTTGAACGTTTAACAATACCATACAAGATCTACTACTTAACTCAAGGTAAAGATTTTCAATCAAGCGTTTTCAGTGTATGTTCAAGGCTAAGGGTTCAAAGGATAGAACACAAAGTGTTCTCTTTTAGTGGGCTAATTTCATGAATTTGGCCAATAAAAAAGGGTTCCAACAAACGACCTTGATCATATGATGCAAAACAAGCAATTGATTCAATCATAGAAAACCTGGGCAAAGTCATTCATGCTTTCAAAGTAATAGCATTTAACAATAACAACTCTGGAGCTCAAAACCTCACTTATAAGCTCATCCACATTTGACATACACATCTTGCTTAATCTCATAATCACAATCATAATATCATGCATTTGTTCACAAAGCTTGTGAATCACCTGTATAAGCATTTTAATGTGCACATCATCTCAACATCAATCAATCAATAAGCATCATCAAGCATTACTTATCAAACAATCACAGTTAATAGCAAACCATCATAACAAACCAGGTGTTCAATAGAGTACATCAAACCCTAATCTAAAAACAAAAACAAATAAGTTCAGAACACTTAAACCACAAAAGCATAATCATATGATAGCATTTATCAGTAAATGCTATCTCAGCTCCTCATCAGTCTGAGCTGTCCTCTGTATCTTCCTCTTCCTCCTCATCTTCATCATCTTCAAATGCATCATCATCATCAGCTTCATCTTCTTCCATCTCTCTAGCTGAAGCTTCAGCTGCTCCAGCTCCTCCTCTATGCACTGGTTCCTCTGGCCAAACTTCCACATTATGGAATTCATCCATAGTCCACCTGTGGGCTGGAGGTGTATCATACATCCCCACAATCATCTCAGCAGTGGCCACCTGCCCTCTGTGAATGGACTGCAACTGAGCACCTATAAGAGACATATACATGTCCCTCATCTGGAATGGTTCTGCTTCATGTGTCTCAGCAGATGTCTGGCTATGTGCTGACCCTCTTTCTCTACGAGCACGGCGTGGTGGAACTGGCTGAGCTGCTTCCTCACCTCCACAATACTGTCTGTAATAAGCCTCATCAATAGCTTTTCTTGGCCTCTCAAATGGTGGAGCAGAAGTGTCCACCCCAGCTATCTTGCAAAGGTGAGTGATCAAGGAGGGATGTCCTAGTGGTGCTTTGTTGTTTGAGGTATTGGCGCACACACTAATCTCATCAGCTATCACCTGCCCAATATTAACATTTAAGTTTCTGATAGCACAGTAGATGAATAGTGCCCTACTGAGAGTAATATCTGACACATGTGAACATGGCTGAATGTTGGCATGAGAAAACGCCATCCAATACTTTGCAAGAGGAGTCAAATCCGTCCTCCTAATGCTAACCACTGAGCCAGATCTATTCCTTTGGAATTGTCCTCCTGGTATACATAATACTCTCTCCACATCCTCATAATCAGCACCTTCCTCCATGCAAAGGGCAAACTGGCATTGCTCACCAGCCCATACAGTGTCCAGGAAGTTATTGATAGAATCAGGATCATACCTGATAGCATGGCCTCTGACATAGCCCAAATAATTCTCAGCTGGATAATCACCAATCTTCTTTGCATTGGTGTAGAAATCCTTTACCGCAGCTATGTTGGCAGGTGCAGGATAGGTGGCTAGCTTTCCCTAGTCATTCCCTAACACTTGCTCTCCAAATTGAGGAGCAAAGTTAGGTATCATTCCAACCTTTCTCTCCATCAGAAGTCTCCTGTCCTGAACCACCCTAAAGTGCTTCTCATGTTTCCTAGAGAGGAACCTGCTTGAGTGGGGTTGCTCTGGTTCCTTTTCCTTTCTCTTGGTTGCCATGGTTTTCAATCTCTTTCCTGAAGAGGATGTCATTCCTACATTCAAACACAAATACAAAACCACAGAACATGATGTTAATCATTAGTAAAACATAAAACACAACTCCTTTCGAAGCTAAACCACCGCTGAGGGCCAAAATTTCCCCTCAGCGCCACCAGTGCCACATTTCAGATCACAAAAAAAAACAGAAAAACCAAGTCTGGCAGAGTGCCGCTCAGCGGCAGTTTACCCCTCAGCGGTAACTCTGCAGATTTTTGAAAATCTTGTTTTAAAGTTGTCCTAACTCCACCCAAATGCAATTTTCAGTTTTCCAGTTCATAATCATGCAGTTTAATCGGTTCAAACATCAAATATATCATCAAATCATGCATAGAAATCAAAACCCCTAAATATTCATGCTTTGACAATCACATTCAAATTCAAGAACCCTAGAATGAACAAAATGCATTTTACTTACTTGGGTGGAGATACTAAATGCAATGAGAATGCTTCCAAGCTAGAATGCTCTCTTCCAACCCCAAACTTTGATGGCACACTAGTGAAAAAGTGAGTGGAAGAGAAATTTTCTTAAGAGGGAAGAGTGAAAAGATGTGGAAAACCTTGGAGAAGGTATGTGGGAGTGTTTGTGGAGAGAAAAGCCTGAAAGTATGAGAAATTGCGTAGCTTAGGGTTTAAAAATACCCTAATGGGCTCGGGTCCCGCTAAGGGGAACTAAAGCCCATCTGCGAGAGTACCGCTCAGCGGTAAGTTACCGCTCAGCGGCACTTTCGTGATGTGCTCTTATCCTTCTTTTCTTAACCTACGTGCCTCCCATACATGCCCCTCACTGGTTCCCTGTAATTCAATGTTTAAAATGCTTATGCAAACCCTAACTAAAATAAACAAACAGAAATATTCAATCAACTGGGTTGCCTCCCAGGTAGCGCTTGTTTAACGTCACGAGCCTGACCCAAAATCCACCAACACCCATCAGTAGGTGTAACAAACTTACCAACACCCATCAGTAGGTGCAAAATTTTCTTACCAACACCCATCAGTAGGTGTTACAAACATAGTATCCTTCAGTAGATACTTAACCACCTAGCATCCTTCAGTAGATGTTATCTCCAACAAAATAGTTACAAAAATAAAGTCCACAAATTAAAAATTACAAAGCCAAATCAAAAGTTTTTAAATCCACTGGGTTGCCTCCCAGCAAGCGCTCTTTTAACGTCATTAGCTTGACCCAATAAAGTTCAAGTTCCATCTTCTTTATAGTTGATGTTGTCATTCCACCAACTCCTCAGCTGTTTCCTGTGAACTGTTTTGGTCCTTCTAGAATATGGAGACTCTATCTCTATCATGTCCTTCTCTTTAAAGCCATTCACAACCCACAACTTGTTCTTGATTCTTATAGGTGTGCCAAGTTGGAGTCTTCTTTTCTCCCAGTCACTAGGAATTTCTCCTCCTCTTCCAATCTTTTCTTCCTTGGGTACCTGAAACAACAAACAATGGTTACCTGCAACCTTGAGATTTTCATCTTTACGGCTAGTCATCGGTGCATCTTGAAATGCAGCTTTATAACTAGCTTCTTCCTCCTGTGCTTGCGTCTCATCTTTGAAGACGTCTACCACCACTCTCTCCTCTCTGTCCTGGAACAAACATACAAAGTTTAGTTCACCATATTCATGGTGAACCTAGATGAACAATAATGAAAGAATGAAAGATAAAACCCTAGAAAGGTGAAGAGGTAGCCTGAGCATCCAAGATCCTCCTTCAAAGGGGTGGAAGAGAGAGTGTTTGCTTCGTTTCTGCCAAAGATACAAACCCTAGGACGTCCTAAAGCTTATATACTATTCTAAAATTACAAAAAATCTAGGTCCAAGCCCATAAGTGTGCCGCTCAGCGGTAAGTGCGGGAGTAGTTTCTTCCCCTCAGCGGCCATTTTGCCCCTCAGCGGTTCCAACGTGAACTCCTGAGTGCCGCTCAGCGGTAAAAAGGTTGCTTTTAGTATCAATTTTAAGCATGAAAATAACAGTTTTTCAACTGTTATCACAACCCCAAACTTAGAACTTTGCTTGTCCTCAAGAAAACAATATGTAACTCAATCTTCAACCAATTCATATGATGGTTCACTCATTCAAAAATCTTCTTTTCAAAATAAGTAAAAACTTTAATCAAACTTATGACCAAGATTTCAATCAAGATATGCACATGCTTGAGTGTTCACAAAGTCATTTAAATTCCAACAAATGCTATTTTTCATGAATGATCAATCAATTAAGCATGGATGTTCATGTGTTCATGGAATATTTCCTCACTAGGTAAAGTGTTTCACTCACACACAAGTGTATAAGAGGTAATCACTCATTCACTCTACTATCACAATGTCACATGAATCAACTTTGCCTTTCATTTTACCACAATCAAAAACATTCACAAGCATGCATTATCACAAGGACTTTTCAATGGCTTATAATGTGGCTGGGCTAACAAGAAAATTTGTTTTTCTGGATCACAAAATCCTTGAGTTAAGAGAATCATAACAACACAATTTTTCTTATTCTTCCCAACTTGCCTTTGCATTTGCATTGAGCTTTGCTTCTTTTTCTTTTCTTTTCTTTTTCTTTGCATATTCTTACTTTTTAGCTCTTAGCTCAATGCTTTTCCTTTTTCATGTTTTTCCTAATAACCCCAAACTTGAACATTTAATAATACCACACAATATCTTCTACTTAACTCAAGGTAAAGATTTTCAATCAAGGGTTTTCAATTTATGTTCAAGGCTAAGGGTTCAAAGGATAGAACACAAAGTGTTCTCTTTTAGTGGGCTAACTTTATGAATTTGGCCAATAAAAAGGGTTCCAACAAACGGCCTTGATCATATGATGCAAAACAAGCAATTGATTCAATCATAGAAAACCTGGGCAAAGTTATTCATGCTTTCAAATTAATAGCATTTAACAATAACAACTATGGAGCTCAAAACCTCACATATAAGCTCATCCACATTTGACATACACATCCTGCTTAATCTCACAATCACAATCATAATATCATGCATTTGTTCACAAAGCTTGTGAATCACCTGTATAAGCATTTTAATGTGCACATCATCTCAACATCAATCAATCAATAAGCATCATCAAGCATTACTTATAAAACAATCATAGTTATTAGCAAACCATCACACAAACCAAGTTTCCAATAGAGTACATCAAACCCTAATCTAAAAACAAAAACAAATAAGTTCAGAAAACTTAACCCAAACAAAAGCATAAGTCCTGCTCTAGTTATGATAACATTCATCAGTAAATGCTATCTCAACTCCTCCTCAATCTGAGCTGTCCTCTGTATCCTCCTTCTTCTTGGATCTTATAGTCTTGATTCTTTTTGCCCGATGAGGAGGCCATCCCTGCATCAAAAATAATTCACAAAACCAAAAGATACATTGTTAAGCATTAGTAAACCATAATGAAGAAATCAGCCCCTTCAATGATGCTCTCTCCCAACCCCAAACTTAGATGGAAAACTAGTGAGCAAGTAAGTGGAAGGGAGATTTTCTAAAGAGGGATGAGGGAAAAGTTGTAGAGAACCTTTGAAAACGTATGTAGGAGTGTGTACAGAGAAGAGCCTGAAAATAAAAGCATTTGCGCAGCTTAGGGTATAAAAATACCCTAATGGGCTCGGGTTCCGCTAAAGGGTAACCAAAGCCCACTCTGCGATAGTACCGCTCAGCGGTAATTTGCCACTCAGCGGTAATTTGCCGCTCAGCGGCACTTTCGTGATGTGCTTTTCTCCTTCTTTTCTTATCCTACGTGCCTCCTAGACATGCCCCTCACTGGTTCCCTGCAATTCAATGCTTAAAATACTTATGCAAACCCTATTATGCAACCAAAATGAAACAAACAAAAGCAATCAATCAACTGGGTTGCCTCCCAGGTAGCGCTTGTTTAACGTCACGAGCCTGACCCAAAGTCCACCAACACCCATCAGTAGGTGTTTAAAACTTACCAACACCCATCAGTAGGTGCAAAATTTTCTCATCAACACCTATCAGTAGGTGTTACACACTTAGTATCCTTCAGTAGATACTTAACCACCTAGCATCCATCAGTAGATGCTATGTTCAGCAAAATATTCACAAAATCTTGTTCAACAGATTAAAAATTACAAACCAAAATAAAATTAAAAGTTTTTTTAAATCACTGGGTTGCCTCCCAGCAAGCGCTCTTTTAACGTCATTAGCTTGACCCAGTAAAGCTCAAGTTCCTTCTTTATAGTTGATGTTGTCATTCCACCAACTCCTCAGCTGTTTCCTGTGAACTGTTTTGGTCCTTCTAGAATGTGGAGACTCTATCTCTATCATCTCCTTCTCTTTAAAGCCCTTCACAACCCACAACTTGTTCTTGATTCTTACAGGTGTGCCAAGTTGGAGTCTTCTTTTCTCCCAGTCACCAGGAATTTCTCCTCCTCTTCCAATCTTTTCTTCCTTGTGTACCTGAAACAACAAACAATGGTTACCTGCAACCTTGAGATTTTCATCTTTACGGCTAGTCATCGGTGCATCTTGAAATGCAGCTTTATAACCAGCTTCTTCCTCCTGTGTTTGCGTCTCATCTTTAAAGACGTCTATAACCACTCTCTCCTCCCTGTCCTGGAGCACCACTATACCTTCATTTAAATCAATGATAGCTCTGGCCGTTTTCATAAACGGTCTTCCAAGTATGATAGGTATCTTCTCTGTCTCCATCTTCATCACCACAAAGTCTGCCAAGAACTGAAGTTTGCCAACACAAACTATAATGTCCTCTGCAATCCCACATGGCTCCTTTGAAGATCCATCGGCCATTACTAGATTAACCTTTACAGGTTTCACATTAACATTGCCGATTTGCTCCAGTAAAGAGTAAGGTATCAAGTTAACACTTGAACCTAAATCAAGAAGAGCTTTCTTCACCCTTTTCTTCCCTATGGTACAAGGGATAGAAAAACTGCCTAGGTCTGTTGCTTTAGGAGGAAATGACTCTTTTTCAAGAGTTATACACTCCTTTGCTTCATCATCTCTACGTCTTTTCTTTGTAGAGATGTTTTCATCAGATTTTGTGTAAACTGTGATTTGCTGTAGAATCTGCTCCCAAGGTGCATCATTATCCACCATTCTGAATAATTCTGTGAAGTCCAGTTGTTTCCCTTGATGGATTGGAAAAGGAAAAGTACTTTTGCTCTCTATTTCTCTTCTCTCTTCTGTATCTAACTCAACTTTCTCATCATCAACACTCTATACCACCTTGCACTTTTCTCTGGGGTTAACCTCAGTATTAGCCCCAAAATTTCTATTTGGCCTTTCTTCCACCTGTTTGGTGATCTGCCCCATCTGAGTCTCCAAATTTTTTATAGCAACTTCAGTGCTCTTTTGGGTAGACTCAGTTTTCTGTATGAAATTGTTGAGAGTTTCCTCCATCCTCATGGACCTTTCATTAAGCATAGATAATTGTTGCCATAAGGTGGGTTGCTGCTGCTGCTTATTATATTGACCAGCTTGCCCAGTTTGCCCTTGACCAATACTTAGGTGTGGTTCCCACACCTGATTGTAGCTCCCTTGACGATACTGATTGGTCATGTAGTTTACATCCTCTACGGCTTCAACTGGAAAGGCACATTGACCATTGATATGATCGCCTCCACACAATTCGCACAACTGGGTTTGTACCTGTGCAGCAGTTTTCAACTCTTTGGGTAATTGTGCAAGAGTTTTAGTCAGAGTCTCCAGCTGTTGAGTTAGAATTTTGTTTTGAGCTAGCAGGGCATCATGTGTCTGTAATTGGAGAACTCCTTTTTGTTCCATAGGAGCTCCTCTCTCACTGTGCAGCTCATTATCACTAGTAGCCATATTTTCTATAATCTCTGTTGCTTCCTCTAGAGTTTTCCATTTAATATTGCCTCCTGCTGAGGCGTCTAGCATCATCTTGGTTTGTGAACCAAGACCTCCAAGGAAAGTTAAGACTACTTCCTGATCTTCAAAACCATGCGTGGGAGTTTTACGTAACAAGCTTTTGTATCTGTCCCATGCATGCCCCAGTGATTCTTCCATGCCCTGCTTAAATGAAGAAATCTCTTGCTTGCCTTTTGTCACCTTAGATTGTGGGAAGTACTTGTTTAAAAATTTTGTGACCACTGCTTCCCACTCTGTGAAACTTTCTTCTGGGAAAGAATTCAACCAAAGCTTAGCATTGCCTCCCAATGAGAAAGGAAACAAGCTAAGTTTCATAGCTTCGTCTGGCACCCCATTAATCTTGACTGTCTTGCAAATCTCATTGAAGGTAGTGAGGTGCTCAGATGGGCTTTCATGAGATAACCCATTAAATTGGTTGCTTTTCACCAATTGAATCAGTGCTGGTTTGACCTCCATATTAGCTGCATTGACTCTAGGTCTAGCTATACTGTTAAAGTGCTGAGGTCCAGCTATATTGGTGTAGTCAGCAAGAGTTCTTCTAACATTGTTGTTCTCCATATTTTCTGTGCTATGATCAGAACCTTGTGGTGATGATTGTAAGAGAGTTTCTGGAGAAGGGAAAAGTTCTCTAGATGTTCGGATTCTTCTCCTCCGTCTACTTTTGTCTAGACCTTCAAGCAGAGGTTCTGTTGTTTTCTTGCTCCTTGTTCTAATGGCTTCCTGCATGCACAAGAAAACAAAACCCTAGAAAAGATTTGTTAGCACAAAAAGATATAGGAGAAGATATAGATTCAGAAGATAAAAGATTCAGAGGATAAGATAAAATAATATAAAATAAAATAAAATAAAATAAAATCTAATCTAATCAAATCAAATCAAATAAAATAAAATCTAATCTAATCAAATCAAATAAAATCTAATCTAATCAAATCAAATCAAATAAAAACCGAAAAAATAAAAACAGAAATTCAAAATTAAAGTCAAAGATAATCAATAATCACACAAATTAACCAGTTAAACCAGAGTCCCCGGCAACGGCGCCAAAAACATGATGGACAATTTTATGATCACCAAAATATGATGTCACAAACTTGTTTAACAATCAGCAAGTATGACCGAATCGTTTCAAGTAATAAACTCGGTAAGACCAAGTATCGTTCTCCCAAAGGACTCACGGCCTAGCTTAGTTATGTGATTCGTTGATTAGCTGATGGACAAATTTATGATCACCAAAATATGATGTCACAAACTTGTTGAACAATCGGCAAGTATGACCGAATCGTTTCAAGTAATAAACTCGGTAAGACCAAGTATCGTTCTCCCAAAGGACTCACGGCCTAGTTTAGTTATGTGATTTGTTGATTAGCTGATGGACAAATTCATGATCACCAAAATATGATGTCACAAACTTGTTGAACAATCGGCAAGTATGACCGAATCGTTTCAAGTAATAAACTCGGTAAGACCAAGTATCGTTCTCCCAAAGGACTCACGACCTAGTTTAGTTGTGTGGTTTGTTGATTAGCTAAGACTTAAGAACGAAATATTTGGAGTTTAATATGCAAGACAAAAAATAAACATGTATGCATGAGTTTTGATCAATGGCAAAAGCAAAAGACAAGCACTTTCAATGAAATATATATATGAATATGTTGTTGGGGGTCAATTTCATCTTATCCACTCTCATATATTTTAGGAATTCAACATTCAAGTCATCACTGTTAATGCCACTCTCTAAATTACCTTTCAAGAAGGCTTCTCCCTAATTATGAGTTCATACGATTCCTAGCATTCCTAATAATTAGTTTTCTTAGCACAGGAGCTTAACGACAACCAATATAATATTGGGAGTAATTCCCTCGATCTAGACTTCCCCGTACGTTCCCGTATCGACAAAATCAATAATCATGCATTGAATGAGTTAAACAAAGCAAGCATTAAGCAAAGAGGAAAAACCCTAACTAATGATGAAAGAAAGCATAAATCTTAGATTAAGATGCAAGCACAAATTCCATATATGAGAGCTTCAAAAGATTACATTGATTCCCCAACAAACATACAAGGTTTAGTTCACCATATTCATGGTGAACCTAGATGAACAATAATGAAAGAATGAAAGAGATAGAAAAACCCGAGAAAGAGAAGAGCTGTCACGATCTCCCAATCTACCCCCAAGGGGTGAAAAGAGAGTGTTTGCTTCGTCTTTGCCAAAGATACCAACCCTAAGACATCTAGGTCTTTAAATAGGACATAAAAATAATAGAAAACGGGTCCAGGCCCAAACAGATCAAAAAATCGCATAAAATTGGCCCAAAACTCGTCTGGTTGACTTTTTTTCGTATTCTGGTTGACTGGTTGACGTTTTGGTTGACTGGTTGACTTTTCTGGTTAACTGGTTGACTTTTCTGGTTTCTGGTTGACTTTTCTGGTTTCCTGGTTGACTTTTCTGATTCCATCTCTCTCCTTCTTCACTTCTTTCACTAAATTCACCTTAAAACCTGCACAAAAACACTGAAATCAAGCATAAACCTGTCCAGCTCTCTTATTTATGAAAATATGGATAAAAGCATGATTTCAAGCTAGTTTCTAAGTGTAAAGGTTGCTTTTTGTGTTAATTTTAAGCATGAAAATAACAGTTTTTCAACTATTATCACAACCCCAAACTTACAACTTTGCTTGTCCTCAAGCAAACAAGATGTAACTCAATCTTCAACCAATTCATATGATGGTTCACTCATTCAAAAATCCTCTTTTTCAAGATAAGTAACAACTTCACTCAAACTTATGACCAAGAGTTCAATCAAGATGTGCACATGCTTTAGTGTTCACAAAGTCATTTAAATTCCAACAAATGCTATTTTTCAAGAATGATCAATCAATTAAGCATGGATGTTCATGTGCTTATGGAATATTTCCTCACTAGGTAAAGTGTTTCACTCAACCCACAAGTGTATAAGAGGTAAAGTGTTTCACTCATTCACTCCACTATCACAATGTTACATGAATCAACTTTGCCTTTCATTTTACCACAATAAAAAACATTCACAAGCATGCATCATCACAAGGACTTTCAATGGCTTATAATGTGGCTGGGCTAACAAGAAAATTGGTTTTTCTGGATCACAAAATCCTTGAGTTAAGAGAATCATAACAACACAATTTTTCTTATTCTTCCCAACTTGCCTTTGCATTTGCATTGAGCTTTGCTTCTTTTTCTTTTCTTTTCTTTTTCTTTTTTTTTTCTTTGCATATTCTTACTTTTTAGCTCTTAGCTCAATGCTTTTCCTTTTTCATGTTTTCCCAACAACCCCAAACTTGAACATTTAACAATACCACACAAGATCTTCTACTTAACTCAAGGTAAAGATTTTCAATCAAGGGTTTCAGTGAATGTTCAAGACTAAGGGTTCAAAGGATAGAACACAAAGTGTTCTCTTTTAGTGGGCTAACTTTATGAATTTGGCCAATAAAAAGGGTTCCAACAAACGGCCTTGATCACATGATGCAAAACAAGCAATTGATTCAATCATAGAAAACCTGGGCAAAGTCATTCATGCTTTCAAAGTAATAGCATTCAATCATACCAAAAACTCTGGAGCTCCAAACCTCATATATAAGCTCATTCACAATGAAGAAATCAGCCCCTTCAATGATGCTTTCTCCCAACCCCAAACTTAGATGGAAAACTAGTGAGCAAGTGAGTGGAAGGGAGCTTTTCTAAAAAGAGATGAGAGAAAAGTTGTAGAGAACCATTGAAAAGGTATGTAGGAGTATGTGTGCAGAGAAGAGTCTGAAAAGAGAAACCAAAACGCAGCTTAGGGTATAAAAATACCCTAATGGGCTCGGGTCCCGCTAAGGGGCAACCAAAGCCAATCTGCGATAGTACCACTCAGCGGTTGTTTTACCGCTCAGCGGCACTTTCGTGAAGTGCTCTTCTCCTTCTTTTCTTAAGCTAAGTGCCTCCTAAACATGCCCCTCACTGGTTCCCTGCAATTCAATGTTTAGAATACTTATGCAAACCCTATTATGCAACTAAAATGAAACAAACAAAAACAATCAATCAACTGGGTTGCCTCCCAGGTAACGCTTGTTTAACGTCACGAGCCTGACCCAAAGTGCACCAACACCCATCAGTAGGTGTTTAAAACTTACCAACACCCATCAGTAGGTGTTAAAAACTTACCAACACCCATCAGTAGGTGCAAAATTTTCTCACCAACACCCATCAGTAGGTGTTACACACTTAGCATCCTTCAGTAGATGCTATATCCAACTAACATCCTTCAGTAGATGCTATGTTCAGCAAAATATTCACAAAATCATGTTCATCAGATTAAAAATTACAAACCAAAATAAAATTTAAAAGTTCTAAAATCACTGGGTTGCCTCCCAGCAAGCGCTCTTTTAACGTCATTAGCTTGAACCAGTAAAGCTCAAGTTCCTTCTTTATAGTTGATGTTGTCATTCCACCAACTCCTCAGTTGTTTCCTGTGAACTGTTTTGGTCCTTCTAGAATGTGGAGACTCTATCTCTATCATCTCCTTCTCTTTAAAGCCCTTCACAACCCACAACTTGTTCTTGATTCTTACAGGTGTGCCAAGTTGGAGTCTTCTTTTCTCCCAGTCACCCGGAATTTCTCCTCCTCTTCCAATCTTTTCTTCCTTGTGTACCTGAAACAACAAACAATGGTTACCTGCAACCTTGAGATTTTCATCTTTATGGCTAGTCATCGGTGCATCTTGAAATGCAGCTTTATAACTAGCTTTTTCCTCCTGTGTTTGCGTCTCATCTTTAAAGACGTCTATAACCACTCTCTCCTCCCTATCCTGGAGCACTACTATACCTTCATGTACATCAATGATAGCTCTGGTCGTTTTCATAAACGGTCTTCCAAGTATGATAGGTATCTTCTCTGTCTCCATCTTCATCACCACAAAGTCTGCCAAGAACTGAAGCTTGCCAACACAAACTATAATGTCCTCTGCAATCCCACATGGCTCCTTTGAAGATCCATCGGCCATTACTAGATTAACCTTTATAGGTTTCACATTAACATTGCCGATTTTCTCTAGTAAAGAGTAAGGTATCATGTTAACACTTGAACCTAAATCAAGAAGAGCTTTCTTCACCTTTTTCTTCCCTATGGTACAAGGGATAGAAAAACTGCCTGGATCTGTTGCTTTAGGAGGGAATGACTCTTTTTTAACAGTTATACACTCCTTTGCCTCATCATCTCTACGTCTTTTCTTTGTAGAGATTTCTTCATTAGATTTAGTGTAAACCGTAATCTGTTGTAGAATCTGTTCCCAAGGTGCATCATTATCCACCATTTTGAATAATTCTGTGAAGTCTAGTTGTTTCCCTTGATGGATTGGAAAAGGAAAAGTGCTTTTGCTCTCTATTTCTCTTCTAACTTCTGTATCTAACTCAACTTTCTCATCATCAACACTCTCTACCACCTTGCACTCTTCTCTGGGGTTAACCTCAATATTAGCCCCAAAATTTCTATTTGGCCTTTCTTGCACCTGTTTGGTGATCTGCCCCATCTGAATCTCCAAATTTTTGATAGCAGCTTCAGTGCTCTTTTGGGTAGACTCAGTTTTCTGTATGAAATTGTTGAGAGTTTCCTCCATCCTCATGGACCTTTCATTAAGCATAGATAACTGTTGCCATAAGGTGGGTTGTTGCTGCTGCTTATTATATTGACCAGCTTGCCCAGTTTGCCCTTGACCAATACTTAGGTGTGGTTCCCACCCCTGATTGTAGCTCCCTTGACGATACTGATTGGTCATGTAGTTTACATCCTCTACGGCTTCAACTGGAAAGGCACATTTGTAACACCCAAATATTTTAAAGGGTATTACTGATAGTAGAGACTAAATTAATTTGATATCTCATATAAACAATCAAACTTTATTTCAATTACTCCAAAGTACAATACCAAACTTACAAACTTTAAACAATATAGTCTTCACCACTGAAATTTCAACTTATAAGTTTTACACCACATAATCTTCCCAATACAAATTTATTCTTTTTACAAAAATCCCTGAAAGTTTTTCCCCGCATCTCTCTCATCTCTAAGCTTTTTCAACCGCATCTGCAACATTATCTAATCACATATAACATGAGTTATATGATCATAGTACAAACAAATAAGGGTAAGCCAACCATATCATAAAATCATTAAACTTGTAATAAAATATTATAATCATGTATTTCTGCAATTGATAAAATATCATTATTCCGATGTCCTTAATTCATCATTATTGATGGACAAATTTGTAAGCACCAAAATATGATGTCACAAACTTGTTTCACAATCGGCAAGTATGACCGAATCGTTCAAGTAATAAAACTTGGTAAGACCAAGTATCGTTCTTCCCAAAGGACTCACGGCCTAGTTTAGTTATGTGGTTTCTTGATTAACTAAGACTTACAAACGAAATATTTGAGTTTAAAATGCAAGACAGAAAATAAACATGTATGCATGAATTTTGATCAATGGCAAAGACAAAAGATAAACACTTTCAATGGAATATATGAATGAATATGTTGTTGGGGGTCAATTTCATCTCATCCACTCTCATATATTTTAGGAATTCAACATTCAAATCATCATTGTTAATGCCACTCTCTAATGTACCATTCTAGATGGCTTCTCCCTAATCAAATAGTTCATACAATTCCTAGCATTCCTAATGATTAGTTCATGAGTGCAGGAGCTTAAAGGCAACCAATAGAATATTGTCAGTATAATATTGGGAGAAATTCCCCGGATCTAGACTTCCCCGTACGTGTCCGTATCGACAAAACCAATAATCATGCATTAGAATGAGTTAAACAATGCAAGCATTGAGCAAAGAGGAAAAACCCTAACTAATGATGAAAGAAAGCATATGTCTTAATTCAAAGATGTATTCAACAAATCCATATATGAGAGCTTCAAGAGATTACATTGATTCCCCAACAAACATACAAGGTTTAGTTCACCATATTCATGGTGAACCTAGATGAATAACAATGAAAGTATGAAAGAATAAACCCAATAAAGTGGAAGAGGTAGCCTTAGCATCCAAGATCCTTCTTCAAAGGGGTGGAAGAGAGAGTGTTTGCCTCGTTTCTGCCAAAGATCTCTAACTAAAGGACGTGCAAGCCCTTATATACTAATCTAGAGTTACAAAAGATTACAAAAGCCCAAGCCCAAAAAGTGCCGCTCAGCGCCATTTACCGCTCAGCGGTGGTTACGCGTCTTCTTTCTTCCCCTCAGCGGCCATTTGCCCCTCAGCGGTTCCAACGCCACCTCTTGAGTGCCGCTCAGCGGTAGTTTGCCGCTGAGCGGTGCCTTCGACTTCTCCTTTTTGCACTCTTTCTTGTCTTTTCTAATGTCCTCTCTCTTATTCTTCACTTCTTTCACCAAATTCACCTCAAAACCTGCACAAAAACACTTAAATCAAGCATAAACCTGTCCAGCTCTCTTATTTCTGAAAATATAAACAAAATGCATGATTTCAAGCTAGTTTCTAAGTCTAAAGGTTGCTTTTAGTATCACTTTTAAGCATGAAAATAACAGTTTTTCAACTGTTATCAATTATCAAAATCATCTTTCTCATTTCCATAAATCTTACAAGTGTACCATGCTTACCCATGAAGCCTTATGGTCAGACCGCTCTCTGCCTGCTTCCTTAAGCCTCACTTATATACTATGTCTTACTTTCTGAAGCCTTATGGTCAGACCCCTCTCTGCCTGCTTCTATAAAACTTACGAATCATATGTTTATGTCAGAGCCTTATGGTCAGACCACTTTCTGCCTGCTTTCATAAACCTCAGGTGTTACTTTGCTCATACCAAACTCTCATGGTATAACTCTAACATACTACTCCCGGTAGTAAACGTCATTTCATAAGTAATGATTTCTCATATCCACTCCAACATTTTATAAAACCAACAATTCATACCCTCTTATCCACCTAACTCAATCATGTTCATTCTTTAATCATGAATTCATAATAACTCGTTTTGGTATCAATAAATTAAACATATTGCCAGATATCATGCTTCATATTATAAACTCATTTTGCCCACGACGAGTATAACTCAACATATTTTCACCAAACAAAGATCATGGATCCACCAAAATATATCAACATATCTTAAGAACTACATATTAAAGTCTGGGCTCAATGTAATGATAAATAAAATATATATGAAATTTTTACCATGATGATATTATGCATCTACAATCAACTTGTTTTATTTTATTTTCATCCTAGTAGAGATTTTTCTTTACCCCAATTGGTCACCGGAGAGGACCCAGATGTCTGAACGCATCAAACTCACCTTCGACGCCAGCACATATGACTAGTCACAACTGACTGGACCAGGCCAGGGCTGCTCTATGATCAGGGATGTGCCAACTCAGGTTTTTAAGGTTCCTCTATCCTACCAACAAAGAAAGGCCCTCAATAATTAACAATTGATTTATTTAATTTATCTACCATGTTCTCTTATGTTCTAACTTTGAAATGCCAAATTTTAATGTGTTCACTTCCTCTCATAGCAACCTCAAACAATATATGTACATCTATTTAATACCCATATATAAACTATTTCAGAACCCTTACTTCAGACCTTCCAACAAGATCAATTTCAGCCAACAAACTCATTCAAAACAGATTAAATTCATCACATCACAACATGTACAATTTCACAGTTTCAGTTATCATAAAAGTCATAAAATAGTTTCACAAGAGCACACCAGTTCAACATTCATATGCAAATATTTTATAAAATAAATTCATACAAAAATAATTAGCTCCCATTACCATCAAAATAATATTAATATAAAAATTTAGGGGAATCAAGAAGTTGAATCTGGCAGAGCCGGTTAGACAACTTCTCATCCTTCCAGAAAGATGCAATAACAAAAAAATAGATAAAACAATAAAATTTCTGGGGAAACAAGAAGTTGAATTTGGTAGAACCGGTTAGACAACTTCTAATCCATCCAAAAATACAATATAATTAAATAAGAAGAACGATAACATGTCTGGGGAAACAAGAAGTTGAATCTGGCAGAGCCGGTTAGACAACTTCTAATCCTTCCAAAAATGCAATAAAATAAATAAGTAAAGCAATAAATAGTTTGGGGAAACAAGAAGTTGAATCTGGCAGAGCTGGTTAGACAACTTCTAATCCTTCCAAAATACAATAAAAATAAATAAGGAAAGCAATAAAATGTTTGGGGAAACAAGAAATTGAATCTGGCAGAGCCGGTTAGACAATTTCTAATCCTTCCAAAATACAATAAAAATAAACAAGGAAAGCAATAAAATGTTTGGGGAAACAAGAAATTGAATCTGGCAGAGCCGGTTAGACAATTTCTAATCCTTCCAAAATAAAAAAATAAACAAGAAAAGCAATAAAATGTTTGGGGAAACAAGAAATTGAATCTGGCAGAGCCGGTTAGACAATTTCTAATCCTTCCAAAATACAAAAAAAATAAACCACTAATAACATACAAATGGCATAACATAATCAACATCACATTTTACAACTATCACACTTGGATATCATCACAGAAGCATACTCTTATTTAATTTTCAAGATCATACAGAAACAAAATACTCCATATTCAAGATTTAAGATCAGACAAAAGCAGAATATAGCATATTCCAGACTCAAGATAATACAAAAGGAAATACTCAAAGTTAGCTCCCCTTACCTCTATTCCAGACTTAGTTTCCTCTTCTCAAACCGTTCTCCGGAAACTTCCAGAATTTCCCCTCTTCAATTAGAATTTCCTCCAACTCTCTTCTCTCACAATTTCTCTAGAATTTTGGTGCAAATTTTCAGCCTCCCCCCCTTGGCTATTTATAGCCAAAAAATTTTACTATTCATTTTTACTATTCATTTTTACTATTCACTTTTACTATTCAAAAATTATTTTTTTATTCACCATTCTTATCTCTGAATGATTAATTCTACGTGGAGTATTCTCTTCCACAATTTATTTTAATATATATATATTTTTTTAACTATTCACTATTCACTATTCACTATTTACTATTCACTATTCACTTTTCTTAAAAAAAATCCTAAATAAGTTATCAAAAATTTGAAGCTCTCCCTCTAGAATTACTATAATTTTATATCCAAAAATTTACATTTTTCTATCCATTAAAATTATTATTACTAATAAAATGCTAAAATTTACTATTATAAATATATATTTTTTTTCATGAGTCTTACATTCTCCCCAACAACAATTATTTTCGCCCTCGAAAATTATCTATTTAACAAAAGAATTTTTAACAAAAGACTACTTACAAAAGAGATATGGATATCCCTTTATCATAAATTCTTCCAATTCCCAAGTCATTTCCTGTGTGTCTTCATCCCAAAGTACCTTTACCGTGCGAATATCCTTTCCTCTTAGCTTTTTCATTTGAACATCTAGTATACGCACTGGTCCAACGTCCATTGTTAAATTTTCCTTGACCTGGATTTCATCAACTTCTAACACATGCTTTGGATCTGGAATATACTTCCTCAGTTGGGATACATGAAAAACGTTATGCAATTTTGCCAATCGAGGTGGTAATGCTATCTCATAAGCCACTAGCCCAATCTTTTTGAGAATTTGATACGGTCCGAGAAATTTTGGTGTCAGTTTCCTCATCTTGATAGCTCTCCCGACTCCTGTAGTTGGTGTTACTCGTAAGAATACGTGATCTCCTTCTTCAAATTCTAACGGTCTTCTTCTTTTGTCGGCATATGACTTTTGTCTACTTTGAGTTGCTTTCATCCGATCTTGGATTAATTTTATTTTTTCTGTGGTTCGCTGTAATAGCTCAGGTCCCACTGTCAGTGCTTCCCCATCTTGAAACCAACACAACGGGGTTCTACATCTTCTTCCATATAAAGCTTCATATGGTGGCATACCAATACTGGAATGATAACTGTTGTTGTAAGTAAATTCTACTAATGGTAGTATCTCATTCCAACTTCCAAGATGATCTAATACACAAGTTCTTAGTAAATCCTCCAAAGACTGAATAGTCCTTTCTGTTTGACCATCAGTCTGAGGGTGATAAGCCGAACTCATCCTCAACTGTGTTGCTAGAGCCTTCTGTAGCGTCTGCCAAAACCTTGAAGTAAACCTTGGATCTTTGTCTGACACAATGCTTGTAGGTATGCCATGCAACCTCACTACTTCCCCGATGTATAACTCCGTCAGCTTTTCTAGTGACATACGTTGATTAATGGGCAAAAAGTGAGCGCTCTTGGTTAGTCTATCAACGATAACCCAGATAGAATCGTGACCTTTTGATGATTTTGGTAAATGTGTTACAAAGTCCATCGAGATACTGTCCCACTTCCATTGAGGAATGTCTAACTGTCGTAACATCCCTCCCGGTTTTTGATGCTCCAGTTTTGCCTTTTGACACACCAAGCAGGCTGCTACAAACTCGGCCACATCCCTCTTCATTCCATTCCACCAAAATGACTCTTTCAGGTCCTTATACATCTTAGTCATACCGGGATGTATGCTAAGACGACTTTTATGGCCTTCATCCAAAATTAAATGTTTCAATTCACTCTTTGCAGGTATACACACTCTGTTCTTAAATCGAAGAATGCCATCTTTACTTAGAACAAACTCCTTGGCTTGATCGGTGTCCAACAACCTGATCTTTTGCTGCAACTCTTGATCCATTGACTGCTCAACCTTCACTTGTTCTAAGAAGTCACTAGTGATTACTAAATGACCACACCATATATGATCTCGGTTTAACTGCAACCCCAAGTTCATATCACGTAACTTTTCTAACAGTTCTAATTCCTTCACCATCAGTGTTGTTATCTGAGCTTGTCTCCTACTCAATGCATCTGCCACCACATTGGCTTTTCCTGGGTGATATAAAAGCTCGAAGTCATAGTCCTTCATATATTCCATCCATCTTCTTTGTCGCATGTTCAGCTCCTTTTGATCGAACAAATACTTTAGACTCTTATGGTCACTAAAAACTTGGAAACTTGCCCCATAGAGGTAGTGTCTCCATGTCTTTAATGCAAATACTACTGCTGCAAGTTCTATGTCATGCGTTGGGTAGTTCTTCTCATGCACCTTTAGCTGCCTAGATGCATAAGCTACAGGTCTCCTACCTTGCATTAGGACGCACCCCAAACCTTGATATGACGCATCACAGTACACCTCAAAAGATTTGTTGGAGTCTGGAATGATTAATACTGGTGCTGACGTTAGCCGTTGCTTCATATCTTCAAAACTGGCTTCGCACTTGTCAGTCCACAGGAATGGTTGATCTTTATGAGTTAACTGAGTTAGAGGGCCTACAATCTTGGAAAACCCTTCGACAAAACGTCGGTAATAACCGGCTAATCCTACAAAACTTCGTACTTCAGTTACAGTTTTCGGCCGCTCCCACTTTAGCACAACTTCCACTTTTGCTGGATCCACTGAGATTCCTTGAGCAGAAATCACATGACCCAAAAAATTTACTTTCTATATCTAGAACTCACACTTTGACAGTTTCCCATACAATTGATGTTTTCTCAAAATTTCCAACGCCATCCTCAAGTGTTCTGCATGCTTTTCCTTATTCTCTGAATAGATAAGAATATCGTCTATAAATACTACCACGAACTTATCTAAACATGACCGAAATATCCTGTTCATGTAGTCCATAAAAATCGCTAGAGCATTCGTCACGCCAAACGGCATTACTACGTACTCAAAGTGTCCGTAGCGAGATCTGAAAGCCGTCTTTTGTACATCTTCCGTCTTGACAAGAATCTGATGGTACCCAGATCTGAGATCAATTTTCGAAAACACCTCTGCTCCCCTCAACTGATCTAATAGATCATCGATTCTTGGCAAAGGATATTTGTTCTTTATTGTAACCTTGTTCAATTGTCGATAATCCACGCACAACCTTGAACTTCCATCCTTCTTCTTCACCAGCAATACAGGAGCTCCCCATGGAGACACACTTGGACGGATAAACTTCTTCTCCAACAGATCTTCGATTTGCTTTTTCAACTCTGCTAGTTCGGCAGGAGCCATTCTGTATGGAGCCATAGAAACCGGGCCAGCTTCGGGCACTAGATCTATTGTGAAATCGATCTCTCGACTAGGTGGCAAAACCTGGTACTTCTTCTGGAAAAACATCAACATATTCTTCTACCATAGGTATTCCGATGATTTGTTCTTTAGTATTCTCTCTTTTCTCCTGAGCTAACACCACATAGCAGGTAGCTCCATCTTTGATATCTTTCGCAACGACTCGAGTTGAGCTTAGTTCTAAATCGTTCAAATTTAGAAACTCTATCTTTTGTTTCCCGCAGTCAATAAGAACGTGATTGGCAGTCAACCAATCCATTCCAAAAATAATGTCTAGATTTTGAAGGGGTAAGCAGATCAAGTTCACTTTGAACTTGCGTCCTGCAATTTGGATCGGGCATCCGACACAGACTGAACTGGTCGCAACTGGTCCCGATGCTGGTGTAGAAACTACTAATTCACACCCTAGATCATGCATCGATAATCCGAGTCTTTCTAAACATGCTAGGGATATAAAGGAGTGTGTGGCTCCAGAGTCAAACAAAACATATACGGATTCTCCTAACAACATACAGGTGTGTAAGATTAATGTACCTGGCTTAGTAGCCTCTTCTACAGACATTGCAAATACTCTTCCTGTTGCCCGGGGCTTTACTTCAGCAGAATCTTGTTGTTGTGGTTCACCCACTTTCTTTTTCTTTGGACAGACATTAGCAAAGTGTCCCGGATCATTGCAGATGAAACATCTCTTCCCTTCAACTCTTTCCCCAATAAGTTTAGGGCAGTCACGTCTGAAATGTGCCCCTCCACACTCAAAACACTTCATTGTTCCTCGATATGATAGTTGTGGTTTTTCATAAGGTTTTTTGTTGAATTTCATTGAAGATTCTCCCTTTGCAAGTCTGGAAACTCTACTTGGATCAAACTCCAACAATTCTATCATTCTGGCTTTCTCTACCAATGCTGGAAACTCTTGTATTTCCAATGGCATAAGTACCTTCTTCAGTTCATGCCTTAGTCCTCCCTTGAATTTTCGACATCTCCATTCTTCTGTGATATTCTGAGTATAAAACCTCGAGAGATAATTAAATTTTACTACGTACTCTTGTACTGATAACCTTCTTTGTTGTAAGGTCAGAAACTCCGCCTCCCTTGCAAATTTTGCACTGTTTGGAAAATATTTTTCCAAGAACCTTATCTTAAAGTTCTCCCAATTCACAGCCTCACCACGAACCGTCATCAACTGTTGCATACTTTCCCACCAATATTCAGCCTCACCCACCAAAAGAAATGATGCATAAGTTAATTTTTGTTCTTCTGAGCAAGTTATTACCCGAAAAATCTTCTCGTTCTGCCTTAGCCAAGAGTCAGCCTCATCAGGAGTAGCCTCCCCATTAAATTTAGTTGGATCATGCCTTAAGAAGTCATTCAAGCTAGAATGATTTTGAGGTACCTGATCAACTTGTTGTTGCTGCATCTTTGTCGAGTTTAAATGATTTCTTCAAAAAGATAACAATACAATTTAGCATATGATATCAATTTCCTCCAATAGTCATTTTCATCATAACCATTAATAGTTTTACTAAGAATAATAATTTCACTCCCCATAGTCCCCAAATACTTTCGAAAACCATTGCTCTGATACCATAATGTAACACCCAAATATTTTAAAGGGTATTACTGATAGTAGAGACTAAATTAATTTGATATCTCATATAAACAATCAAACTTTATTTCAATTACTCCAAAGTACAATACCAAACTTACAAACTTTAAACAATATAGTCTTCACCACTGAAATTTCAACTTATAAGTTTTACACCACATAATCTTCCCAATACAAATTTATTCTTTTTACAAAAATCCCTGAAAGTTTTTCCCCGCATCTCTCTCATCTCTAAGCTTTTTCAACCGCATCTGCAACATTATCTAATCACATATAACATGAGTTATATGATCATAGTACAAACAAATAAGGGTAAGCCAACCATATCATAAAATCATTAAACTTGTAATAAAATATTATAATCATGTATTTCTGCAATTGATAAAATATCATTATTCCGATGTCCTTAATTCATCATTATCAAAATCATCTTTCTCATTTCCATAAATCTTACAAGTGTACCATGCTTACCCATGAAGCCTTATGGTCAGACCGCTCTCTGCCTGCTTCCTTAAGCCTCACTTATATACTATGTCTTACTTTCTGAAGCCTTATGGTCAGACCCCTCTCTGCCTGCTTCTATAAAACTTACGAATCATATGTTTATGTCAGAGCCTTATGGTCAGACCACTTTCTGCCTGCTTTCATAAACCTCAGGTGTTACTTTGCTCATACCAAACTCTCATGGTATAACTCTAACATACTACTCCCGGTAGTAAACGTCATTTCATAAGTAATGATTTCTCATATCCACTCCAACATTTTATAAAACCAACAATTCATACCCTCTTATCCACCTAACTCAATCATGTTCATTCTTTAATCATGAATTCATAATAACTCGTTTTGGTATCAATAAATTAAACATATTGCCAGATATCATGCTTCATATTATAAACTCATTTTGCCCACGACGAGTATAACTCAACATATTTTCACCAAACAAAGATCATGGATCCACCAAAATATATCAACATATCTTAAGAACTACATATTAAAGTCTGGGCTCAATGTAATGATAAATAAAATATATATGAAATTTTTACCATGATGATATTATGCATCTACAATCAACTTGTTTTATTTTATTTTCATCCTAGTAGAGATTTTTCTTTACCCCAATTGGTCACCGGAGAGGACCCAGATGTCTGAACGCATCAAACTCACCTTCGACGCCAGCACATATGACTAGTCACAACTGACTGGACCAGGCCAGGGCTGCTCTATGATCAGGGATGTGCCAACTCAGGTTTTTAAGGTTCCTCTATCCTACCAACAAAGAAAGGCCCTCAATAATTAACAATTGATTTATTTAATTTATCTACCATGTTCTCTTATGTTCTAACTTTGAAATGCCAAATTTTAATGTGTTCACTTCCTCTCATAGCAACCTCAAACAATATCTGTACATCTATTTAATACCCATATATAAACTATTTCAGAACCCTTACTTCAGACCTTCCAACAAGATCAATTTCAGCCAACAAACTCATTCAAAACAGATTAAATTCATCACATCACAACATGTACAATTTCACAGTTTCAGTTATCATAAAAGTCATAAAATAGTTTCACAAGAGCACACCAGTTCAACATTCATATGCAAATATTTTATAAAATAAATTCATACAAAAATAATTAGCTCCCATTACCATCAAAATAATATTAATATAAAAATTTAGGGGAATCAAGAAGTTGAATCTGGCAGAGCCGGTTAGACAACTTCTCATCCTTCCAGAAAGATGCAATAACAAAAAAATAGATAAAACAATAAAATTTCTGGGGAAACAAGAAGTTGAATTTGGCAGAACCGGTTAGACAACTTCTAATCCATCCAAAAATACAATATAATTAAATAACAAGAACGATAACATGTCTGGGGAAACAAGAAGTTGAATCTGGCAAAGCCGGTTAGACAACTTCTAATCCTTCCAAAAATGCAATAAAATAAATAAGTAAAGCAATAAATAGTTTGGGGAAACAAGAAGTTGAATCTGGCAGAGCCGGTTAGACAACTTCTAATCCTTCCAAAATACAATAAAAATAAATAAGGAAAGCAATAAAATGTTTGGGGAAACAAGAAATTGAATCTGGCAGAGCCGGTTAGACAATTTCTAATCCTTCCAAAATACAATAAAAATAAACAAGGAAAGCAATAAAATGTTTGGGGAAACAAGAAATTGAATCTGGCAGAGCCGGTTAGACAATTTCTAATCCTTCCAAAATAAAAAAATAAACAAGAAAAGCAATAAAATGTTTGGGGAAACAAGAAATTGAATCTGGCAGAGCCGGTTAGACAATTTCTAATCCTTCCAAAATACAAAAAAAATAAATCACTAATAACATACAAATGGCATAACATAATCAACATCACATTTTACAACTATCACACTTGGATATCATCACAGAAGCATACTCTTATTTAATTTTCAAGATCATACAGAAACAAAATACTCCATATTCAAGATTTAAGATCAGACAAAAGCAGAATATAGCATATTCCAGACTCAAGATAATACAAAAGGAAATACTCAAAGTTAGCTCCCCTTACCTCTATTCCAGACTTAGTTTCCTCTTCTCAAACCGTTCTCCGGAAACTTCCAGAATTTCCCCTCTTCAATTAGAATTTCCTCCAACTCTCTTCTCTCACAATTTCTCTAGAATTTTGGTGCAAATTTTCAGCCTCCCCCCCTTGGCTATTTATAGCCAAAAAATTTTACTATTCATTTTTACTATTCATTTTTACTATTCACTTTTACTATTCATTTTTACTATTCAAAAATTATTTTTTTATTCACCATTCTTATCTCTGAATGATTAATTCTACGTGGAGTATTCTCTTCCACAATTTATTTTAATATATATTTTTTTTAACTATTCACTATTCACTATTCACTATTTACTATTTACTATTCACTATTCACTTTTCTTAAAAAAAATCCTAAATAAGTTATCAAAAATTTGAAGCTCTCCCTCTAGAATTACTATAATTTTATATCCAAAAATTTACATTTTTCTATCCATTAAAATTATTATTACTAATAAAATGCTAAAATTTACTATTATAAATATTTTTTTTTTCATGAGTCTTACAACATTGACCATAGATATGGTCGCCTCCACACAATTCGCATAATTGGGTTTGTACCTGTGCAGCAGTTTTCAACTCTTTGGGTAATTGTGCAAGAGTTTTAGTCAGAGTCTCCAGCTGTTGAGTTAGAATTTTGTTTTGAGCTAGCAGGGCATCATGTGTCTGTAATTGGAGAACTCCTTTTTGTTGCATAGGAGCTCCTCTCTCATTATGCAGCTCATTATCACTAGTAGCCATATTTTCTATAATCTCTGTTGCTTCCTCTAGAGTTTTCCATTTAATATTGCCTCCTACTGAGGCGTCTAGCATCATCTTGGTTTGTGAACCAAGACCTCCAAGGAAAGTTAAGACTACTTCCTGATCTTCAAAACCATGCGTGGGAGTTTTACGTAACAAGCTTTTGTATCTGTCCCATGCATGCCCCAGTGATTCTTCCATGTCCTGCTTAAATGAAGAAATCTCTTGCTTTCCTTTTGTCACCTTAGATTGTGGGAAGTACTTGTTTAAAAATTTTGTGACCACTGCTTCCCACTCTGTGAAACTTTCTTCTGGGAAAGAATTCAACCAAAGCTTAGCATTGCCTCCCAATGAGAAAGGAAACAAGCTAAGTTTGATAGCTTCGTCTGGCACCCCATTAATCTTGACTGTGTTGCAAATCTCATTGAAGGTAGTGAGGTGCTCATATGGGCTTTCATGAGATAACCCATTAAATTGGTTGCTTTTCACCAATTGAATCAGTGCTGGTTTGACCTCCATATTAGCTGCATTGACTCTAGGTCTAGCTATACTGTTAAAGTGCTGAGGTCCAGCTATATTGGTGTAGTCAGCAAGAGTTCTTCTAACATTGTTGTTCTCCATATTTTCTGTGCTATGAACAGAACCTTGTGGTGATGATTGTAAGAGAGTTTCTGGAGAAGGGAAAAGTTCTCTAGATGTTCGGATTCTTCTCCTCCGTCTACTCTCGTCTAGACCTTCAAGCAGAGGTTCTGTTGTTTTCTTGCTCCTTGTTCTAATGGCTTCCTGCATGCACAAGAAAACAAAACCCTAGAAAAGATTTGTTAGCACAAAAAGATATAGGAGAAGATATAGATTCAGAAGATAAAAGATTCAGAGGATAAGATAAAATAATATAAAATAAAATAAAATAAAATAAAATAAAATAAAATCTAATCTAATCAAATCAAATCAAATAAAATAAAATCTAATCTAATCAAATCAAATAAAATCTAAGCTAATCAAATCAAATCAAATAAAATCAAAGAAAATCAAATAAGATAAAATCAAATAAAATAAAATAAAATAAAATAAAATAAAATAAAATAAAATAAAATAAAACCAAATCAAATAAAAACCGAAAAAATAAAAACAGAAAATAAAAACAGAAATTCAAAATTAAAGTCAAAGATAATCAATAATCACATAAATTAACCCGTTAAACCAGACTCCCCGGCAACGGCGCCAAAAACTTGATGGACAAATTTATGATCACCAAAATATGATGTCACAAACTTGTTGAACAATCGGCAAGTATGACCGAATCATTTCAAGTAATAAACTCGGTAAGACCAAGTATCGTTCTCCCAAAGGACTCACGGCCTAGTTTAGTTGTGTGGTTTGTTGATTAGCTAAGACTTAAGAACGAAATAATTGGATTTTAATATGCAAAAGACGAAAATAAACATGTATGCATGAGGTTGATCAATGGCTAAAACAAAAGACAAGCACTTTCAATGAAATATATTGATGAGTATGTTGTTGGGGGTCAATTTCATCTTATCCACTCTCATATATTTTAGGAATTCAACATTCAAGTCATCATTGTTAATGCCACTCTCTAAATTACCTTTCAAGAAGGCTTCTCCCTAATTACGAGTTCATACGATTCCTAGCATTCCTAATAATTAGTTTATTTAGCGCAGGAGCTTAAGGCAACCAATATACTATTGGGAGAAATTCCCCGGATCTAGACTTCCCTGTACGTTCCCGTATCGACAAAATCAATAATCATGCATTGAATGAGTTAAACAAAGCAAGCCTTGAGCAAAGAGGAAAAACCCTAACTAATGATGAAAGAAAGCATAAGTCTTAGATTAAGATGCAAGCACAAATTTCATATATGATAGCTTCAAAAGATCACATTGATTCCCCAACAAACATACAATGTTTAGTTCACCATATTCATGGTGAACCTAGATGAACAATAATGAAAGAATGAAAGATAAAACCCTAGAAAGGTGAAGAGGTAGCCTGAGCATCCAAGATCCTCCTTCAAAGGGGTGGAAGAGAGAGTGTTTGCTTCGTTTCTGCCAAAGATACAAACCCTAGGACGTCCTAAAGCTTATATACTATTCTAAAATTACAAAAAATCTAGGTCCAAGCCCATAAGTGTGCCGCTCAGCGGTAAATTGCCGCTCAGCGGTAAGTGCGTGAGTAGTTTCTTCCCCTCAACGACCATTTTTCCCCTCAGCGGTTCCAACGTGAACTCCTGAGTGCCGCTCAGCGGTAAACTACCGCTGAGCGGCAGTTGTGTCTGCTCCTTTTGCACTTTTTGATGTCTTTTCTGATTTCATCTCTCTCCTTCTTCACTTCTTTCACCAAATTCACCTTAAAACCTGCACAGAAACACTGAAATCAAGCATAAACCTGTCCAGCTCTCTTATTTCTGAAAATATGAATAAAAACATGATTTCAAGCTAGTTTCTAAGTGTTAAAGGTTGCTTTTAGTATCAATTTAAGCATGAAAATAACAGTTTTTCAACTGTTATCAAGGATTTAGACACGTGCCATGATCTGGTGGAGTCTAGCTTAGGAGGGATGTGTATAGGAAACTTAGGGAGGTGTAGTAGAAATGGCTTAGTGTTTGGGCTTGGTTGTTGGCCTGTTTCAGAAATATGAGTGTATGTAGGGATTTTAGGGGGTGCAAGGGTAAAGTCTGCCTGTTTGGCCCATCTGTACATTATTTTCCAAATAAAACCTGATTTTGGGCCTTGAATTGCCATTTGGACCAATAAAACTTATATTCTCAGCTGCACAAATAAACATTAGAACATCCAAGAATAATTTATGCGCTAAAACTTACTTTTTACCTCTCTTTATTTCCCAAACCCAATAATTTCAATCATCACAAATTCACTTAAAATAAACCATTTAAACATAATTATCCCATCAAAATTTTAATTTTCAAACATAAATGTGGGCATAAATATGCACTCATCACACCCCCACACTTATCCTTCTGCACTCCTGGGCAAAATTGATTAATTCCAAGACTGTTTGAGTTTGCTTTCTTGAGTGCATTGAGTCGACATTTCTTACCTTAGACACTTGAGAGAAACACTAATAGTACATCTGTGAGGTTTTGTTACTTTTGATTCACCTCTTGAGCTGATTAATCATTTTGCCATGTCTTGAATTGCTTGGATGATTTCATGAGTATCTTCTTTCTCTGATTCATTCTGTGTTGGAATTGTCTACTTCTTTTCTCTGTCCAGATTTCTTGAGAACTGTGTAATTCTGTTTGTTTCCTTATGAGTCTCTGTTTTCTATGTGCTGAGATTGTGTCACTTCCCTGATGTCCTTTGAACTATTCCTTGATTTGCGTCTTGATTTTGCCCAGGAGTGCAAAAGACTAAGTGTGGTCTATTTTGATGAGTCAATATTTTATTCACTTCACTTAGTTTATTGTACCAGATTTAATCAGGGAATTGTGCTTAAATGTCCGGTATTTTTCTGTTTTTGCTAATTGTGCTTAATTTGACCAAAAATTATTATTTTAATTAATTTGAATTATTTGAGCTAATTATTTTCATTATTAATTGTAGGAAAATTGTTGGATAATATTTGGGACATTTTGAAGGTCAAAAGAAAATACCACATCAAATATACTTTAAATAAAGATGAGAGAGGAGGTGTGGATTATTTTTTTTGGGGGTGCACGGTGAAAGAAGCCAGCAGCTGTTGAATTTTCAATTGGACCTGGTCCAGCATAGCAGCGAGGACTTCACGCTTCCAGCAGCCTCCATGGCCCAACAGCAGAAGAGGGGATTCACTTCTTCATTCATTAGGGCAGTAACACGTGGAAGAGGGGGGCTGGAATGGGAAGCACGATTACGTCCACAGCCGCCACCCATGGGATATTTTTTTTATCACTTGTAAATTAAGAGAAATGCACACAAGGTTACAGTACTGGAGGATGTAGGAATTTTATACTTTTGCTTTGAATCAGGAAGAGTCGCCACTCTCGAATTTTTTGGCTTTGCTTGGAATGTTATTTTGAGATCTTCTACTCTTATGATGGAACAATGTTTTTCGCTGTTACGTTTTCAATTTGGAGCAAAGCATTTAAATTTCTCATTAAGAAAAGCAAGAACACGTTGATTTATTGGAAGCACAGCAGCAGCACATCACAAAACTCACGTCCAGCATTGAGTGCTACACGGATTGCTAGAAGAGAAGCAGCGTTGGGAGAGAGTCGTGACTTTGGTTTTTCTTTGAGCAATTTTATTAAATGAAAAAGAAGGAAGCACACGGAAAGGGGGGCTGATTACGTTGGGCATTTAATTTCATGTTTGGTTGATGAAGCTTGAGGAGGTCTCGGTCATCATTGCCACGTCCAGGAGCAGCACTCGATGATTTACTCTTTTCCTTCTTTGTGGAGAGCACACCGTGCGCTGGAGGCATGGAGAAAGGCACGCTGATTCATGGAAGAGGAAAGAATAGAGGCAGAAGCGGTGACTATTTTAGCAGAAGCGGTGATTCAATTAAAGTGAAGCACACGGCTGCCACATGAAGAAGAAGTGCACGCAGCTGTCACGTCCACCAAAGGAGAAGAATTCGTTTTTGCTTTTAGAAATGCACTTGTTCATTTCGGCTTGGAGAGATATGTGGGTATTTATTTTCACAAAGGGAAGTTGAATGTTTTCTTATAGAAGAGGGTATAAGGTGATTTAATTTGGAGCGGTGCATTCAATTTTTTTTAAATTGGTGTCTTCATTCTCGGTGTGAATTTAATTGTTTAGCTCAATGTTGCATTTTAAATGGGTTCGAACACTTTCCACTTTAATGTTGTCTATTATGTTCAGCTGTGTTAATTTAGTTGTGATGTTAGCTTAAGTGACCAACCGCTTTAATTCTGTAATTGAAACCATTTTTACATTTCTGTCTGGATGCATGTCTTATTTAAGTTCATTCGCATTCACAAAATCTTCATCAACCCCCCCCCCCTTCATGTTTGATCTGAGACTGAACCCACATTTGGTCCTTGAGAGACGACCTAGGAGTCACTTCCTAGTTTATACTGTATTAAGTGTAAAAATAACAGTTTTTCAACTGTTATCAGTGAACTAAACCTTCACTGTTGTTGGGGAATCAATATAATCCTTTGAAAATCTCATTATTGAATTGGTTCTTTAATTCATATGCTTTCTTTCATTAATTGTTAGGGTTTTTCTTCTATACTTTATGCATGCTAAGTTATGGTTCAATTCTTTTCCAAAGGAAAGCTTTACTAAATGGGAAGCCGTGGTTTCAAAGTTCTTAAACAAGTACTTCCCAAAATCAAAAATCAACAAAGGGAAGCAAGAGATTTCTTCTTTTATACAAGGCATGGAGGAGACGCTAGGTCAAGCATAGGATAGATACAAGAGCTTGTTGAGAAAGACGACCACTCATGGCTTTGACGAAGCAACTGTAGTCATTCTTTTCCTTGGAGGTCTTGGTTCACAAACCAAGTTGATCCTAGATGCCTCAGCTGGAGGCAATATCAAATGCAAAACCCCAGAGGAAGCCACTGAATTAATTGACAACATGGCTACAAATGATAAGGAGATGCATAATGAGAGAGGAGCTCCAATTCAACAGAAGAGAGTTCTACAATTGCAATAAAATGATGCCTTGCTTGAACAGAACAAAAGCATAACTCAACAGTTGGAGAATTTGACAAAGACACTTGCTCAGTTGCCAAAGGAGCTAAAGAGTGTTGCACAGGTTCAACAACTTTGTGAATTGTGTGGTGGTGACCATATCAATGGTCAATGCGCTTTTCCAGTGGAGGCTTTAGAAGATGTCAATTTCATGGCTAATCAATTTCCATACCGTCAAGGGAATTACAACTGTAACATCCCAAAATATAGTAATCACTATAATTCAGAATTAATCACAATTAACAGCAACATTAAACAGTCTTTACACAAATAACCGCTGCGCCAAAAGAATACAGCACTTATATAAATAAACAGTACTGTTCAGTAACTTACAGCAGAGTTTACAGTGTTCAGAAATCCACCAAAATACATAAAACAGATCTGCATACAAAATTCTGCAGAATTATATACAGAACTTCCAAAACTCAGTACAGAAAACATAACCTCTACTACTAATCTAATCCTACTGCTCCGATTTTACTTCAACCTCCACAAGGTTAGCATCCTCCACCTTTTCTTCGTCCAACACTTGCTCAAGGGATACACCACCATCTGCTCACATCCACAACGGATGATCATTGCATTTTGACAACACGGATTATACATGGACAATAGACAACACAATGGAAACGCAAGGGTAAGCTTATAATATTTAATTTATACAATCAACACATACATTTATATTTAAATCCACACATACATCATGCAAGCTCATCAATTAACAATCATACAGATACTTATATAATAGACAGACTGTCCGGACTGTATGAACCGTGTAGCTACAGGCGTCCTTGCACCCGAGTGGTGTAGTAACTGGGTAACACCAAACAGCTGCCACTCGAGGTAAGTCCGTTCTTACGTCGCCCATGTTAACTTATGGACTAAGGACCTCCTGCCATTCCCACGCATGACTACCCCCTTCTACTTGAAGAGGTGTATCACGGAATATCAGGATGGACCAAGCCAGCTTAGCATGCCCACAGTCATACTTTACAAAAATCAACAATCAATCATATTAGAGACGTTCCTCCTTGGAACGCTCATCATAATTCATTTCCAATAATTCATTCCACATATAATTCACCATATTAAACAGTTCACTGAATCCATATTTCCATTCTGTATTCCACTCTCTTAATTTCACGAAAGTTCATCATTTAATAAATAGAAATTTACATGTTACAGTACTCTGCATCCTTGTTTCTGAACAAGAGAAAAGAACCAAGGAACTCACCTAATACTCTTTAAAATTTATAATTTGAAAATACTGATCTTTAAAAGACATGAATGATACTTAGAAAGATTTTGAATGTAACGAGTCCAGGTAGAATCCAAAGGATAACACCAGTAAGACATTGTTTAGATAAACAGTCAATATAATTTGATTTCAGAAAACAGCACTGCCAGAAAAACGAACGTTAATTAGCAATTTGGACGAACGCCAGTTACGTTCGCTCAGAGTTCAATGGTAAGGACGAGCGTTCAATTATAAAACCGAACCCTGCTTTGAACGAACGCCAGGTAAATGACCGAGCACAATCAGAACGAACGCTGGTAAAACCCAAGCGTTATCTAGGACGAACGTTTCGATATAAGACCGAACGTCAACTTGGACGAACGTTCAATATAAGGACGAACGCTCTCTTAGAATGCACGTTCGACATAAGGTCGAACAACAATAAGAACGAACGCTCAATCATGAGGACGAGCGTCAATAAGGACGGACGCTCGACTTAAGGCCGAACGTCACTTCTTTATAAAGTTTTAAATACTTAGCTGTACTGAGCAGATCGAAAGCTCATTCACCCAATTGGGGGACGCTCGTTCTTGAGCAGAATTCATTCCAAATGAATGAATTCCAATCTAAGTCATGTTAATCAAAACCGAACGGTCTAAGACCGTACAGTGACGAACGTCCTTTTAGCAACAGAGAATGATCAGAAAATTTAGATTTTTCACACTTAGCAGAATTTTTCCAGATTTCCATTTTTCAACTTTATACTTCCATTTCAGGTTTAATTCCCTTCAAACATCATCATACAGTTTTCAACATCTAATTCATTCCAAGTATCCAATAACCATACTCAGTTCAAGCATCATCAATTCAACATGTAATCAAATCAAATCCAACATCAAATATCATTCATCCAAGCCGTATCAGTTCATGACAGACCCATCCAAACTAGAATTCATATCAGATATCATAAACCATTCTTAACAGCTCAACCTCATAATTTTCATACATTCCAAACCAACATGTAGATCAATCACATTATCAGAAAACCAGATTTCATAACTGTGGTCATTTACACAGCTCGAACATCATGCATTTAATACATGCACATCAGATCATAACACATACAGTATAAATTAAAATTATAGGCTTCCCTTACCTGTTACTGCAGTGAAATTCCAATTGTTTAAGGTTTATCTTGATCACTCACAGTTCTCTACCCAAATGAATTCACTCCACGACTTTCACTAAATCTAAAATACCAAAATAACATAAAGATCAAACCTATAACTCATTCATGCAACCAGAATTTTGATTAGCATGAACTCAATGGACAATTATGCAGAATGAGAACTTACCAGTTCAGTTCTCAATTCTGTTCGAATCAAGTTGATGTTCACGGTGCAGTGACAGTGTTTACAGTATCTGAAACAGAATTTGAGGAGATGATGAATGAGTAATTTTAGAGAGAAGATGAGAGTTCTCAGAAACTCAGATTTTTATCCTTGCATGCAACTGATACAGTGTTCCTAGAAATTTTAAGATTAGATTGTGGTTTGGAGCTTACCAGTTACAGAATCAAAAGAGGTTCGGATCAAAATGGAGCTTGCTGGCCCGTGAATGTTCCTATGGTTTCAGAAAACGGATTGGAGTTGAAGGAAGTGAGTAATGGTAGAGAGAAGATAAAGGTTCTTAGTGAGAAGTTGGAGAAGATGAAAGGTTTGGTTTTCTGAGGAAGACGAAGTGTGAGTGTGAGTGAAAGAGTTTTCTCAAAACTCAGAATTTTGAGTGGATTCCACATCAAACAAGAGAGCGTTTCATAGTCTGCCACTTGCACACCAAACCCTGCTTGGAATTCTCTCCCGTGACACTTGGCGTGTGTGCATGCACAGATTGGTGCGTTTTTAATGCACTGAGTGTGTGTGACGTGGTGCAGTTTCCAGAGAATGGTGGAGCTTGATTTCAGTGCATTGCAGGAAGAGATTTAGCAGATTTGAAGTAGGATTAAATCAACTCAGAATTATAGTGCACTAATCTGGTTTAACACAGAATTATCATTGTTTAATTATATAGGGTCTTACATTCTCCCTAACTACAAAAATTTTCGTCCTCGAAAATTTATAAATTACAAGCAAATAAGTGTGGATATAATTCCTTCATTGCACTCTCTACTTCCCACGTTGAATCTCCAGTCTTAGCATCCCACACCACCTTCACTAGACGAAGGTCTTTTCCTTTATGCAGTTTGGTGCGTTCATCTTCAATGCGGACTGGTTGCAGCTCCAATGTTCTGTCTTGACGCAGTTGGATGTTTTCCAGCTCCAAGATATGAGAAGGATTAGATATGTATTTCCTAAGCTGAGACACATGGAAAACTGGATGTAGATTTGATAATTGAGGAGGCAACGCAAGTTCATAGGCTACTGGTCCAATCTTCTTCAATATTTGATACGGCCCTATGAACTTGGGAGACAACTTCTTTGGACGTAATACTCTTCCCACTCCAGTGATTGGATTCAGTCTCAAAAACACATGATCACCTGCAGCGAACTCCAGTGGTCTCCTTCTCCTATCCGCATAGGATTTCTGTCTGCTCAAGGACGTTTTCAGTCTCTCCTGGATCAACTTCACTTTATCAGTAGTTTGCTGGATGAGCTCAGGTCCAGTTAGCACGTTCTCTCCATCCTGAAACCAGCAAAGTGGCGTTCTGCACTTCCTCCCATAGAGAGCTTCAAACGGCGCCATCCCAATGCTAGCTTGAAAGCTGTTGTTATATGTGAATTCCACAAGAGGCAGCACCTCATCCCATGCGCCTAAGTGATCTAGGACGCACGTCCTCAGTAGGTCTTCTAGCGTCTGGATTGTACGTTCAGATTGGCCATCCGTTTGAGGATGATATGCTGAACTCATCTGCAGCTTGCTCCCCAACTCGGCTTGTAATGATTGCCAAAAACGAGATGTGAATCTCGTGTCTCGGTCAGAAACTATGCTTGAAGGCACTCCATGTAGACGAACAATCTCATTAATATACAACTTGGCCAAATTGGTCATGGACATCTTCAGATTCACTGCCAAGAAGTGTGCGCTCTTTGTCAACCTATCCACAATCACCCAAATTGAGTCATGGTTCCTAACTGTCCGTGGTAGATGGGTCACAAAATCCATGGAAATGCTGTCCCACTTCCATTCAGGAATTTCCAGTGGTTGAAGCAGACCTCCTGGACGTTGGTGTTCAGCCTTGGCACGTTGGCAAGTCAAGCAAGATGCTACAAATCGTGCAACATCACTCTTCATTCCAGGCCACCAGAACGAACGCCTAAGATCTTGGTACATCTTAGTCATACCGGGATGTATGCTAAGACGGCTATGATGTGCTTCCTCCAGTATAATCCGCTTCAGCTCTCCATCATTGGGAATGCACGTTCTACCAAGGTAACGTAACATACCATCCGTTCCAGCATTAAATTCTTTAGCCTTGTCTGTACCAAGTGCATCAAAGATTTTCACCAAGTTTTCATCTTCACGTTGCTTCGTCCATATACGATCAAACACATTGCTTGATATCCTAAGGTTGCAGCACTTGATGCTGTTCGGTTCTAACTCATACTGCAACCTTAGATCTCTGAAACTCTCCACTAAGTGCAGCTCCTTCACCATCATTAACGAGACATGCACTGCCTTCCTGCTTAATGCGTCTGCCACTACGTTTGCTTTACCAGGATGATAAAGCAACTCAAAATCATAATCTTTTAGGAATTCCAGCCAACGCCTCTGCCTCATGTTCAACTCCTTCTGGTCAAATAAATATTTGAGGCTCTTGTGATCACTGAAGACTTGGAAAGTGGATCCGTATAGATAATGCCTCCAAATCTTCAATGCAAACACAACTGCTGCCAGCTCCAAATCATGCGTTGGATAATTCTTCTCATGTATCTTCAATTGCCGAGAAGCATACGCCACTGCCTTCTTCTCTTGCATGAGAACGCACCCCAAACCTTGGTGAGATGCATCACAGTAAACTTCAAACGGTTTGGCAGTGTCCGGAATCACTAAAACTGGAGCGCTTGTCAACTTATTCTTCAGCTCTTGGAAGCGTTCTTCACACAAATCCGTCCAAGCAAAAGGGTGATCTTTCCTCGTAAGCTGCGTCAACGGTGCTACTATCTTGGAAAACCCTTCAATGAAACGCCTATAGTAGCCCGCAAGACCAACAAAACTCCTCACTTCCGTGATTGAACGAGGACTTTTCCATTCCAACACTGCACGCACCTTAGCTGGATCCACTGAAATACCTCCAGCCGAGACCACATGTCCCAAAAACTGCACCTCCTTCATCCAGAATTCACACTTGGACAGTTTGGCATACAATTCCTTCTCCCTCAACACACTCAGCACTGCCCTCAAGTGTTCTTCATGCTCGGCTTGTGTCTTAGAGTAGATGAGGATGTCATCTATGAAGACAACCACAAACTTGTCCAAGTAAGGTCTGAATATACGGTTCATATAATCCATGAACACAGCAGGAGCGTTTGTTACCCCAAATGGCATCACTACATACTCGTAGTGTCCATAACGAGACCTGAAGGCTGTTTTCTGGATGTCATCCTCCTTCACCCTGATTTGGTGATATCCTGAACGCAAATCAATTTTTGAAAATACCGTTGCTCCATGCAGCTGATCCAGCAAATCGTCTATCCTTGGCAACGGGTATTTGTTCTTGATGGTCAGCTTATTTAATTGCCTGTAGTCTATACATAACCGAGAGCTACCATCTTTCTTTTTCACCAAGAGTACAGGAGCTCCCCATGGTGATACACTTGGTCTGATGAATTGCTTCTCCATAAGTTCTTCAATCTGTTTCTTAAGCTCGGTCAATTCTGCAGGCGCCATCCGGTAAGGTTGAACAGATATAGGTGCAGCTGTTGTCACCAAATCAATGGTGAATTCAATCTCTCTAACAGGAGGCAATCCTGGTATATCTTCTGGAAATACGTCCAGAAATTCCTTCACGACCGTGCTCTCAATACTGCTCCCCTTGTTCATCCGTGCTTCTGCCAACCCCCTTAACTCCTTATCTTCATGCGTCATGATGAGAAAACAGCTTGCACCTTCCATTATATCCTCCTTCAATTGACCGAAAGTTACACCCAAGTATTCTTCATCCTCTTCAGGAAACACTAATTCCTTCTTGCCACAATCAATAATAATATGGTTGGCAGCTAGCCAATCCATTCCTAGAATTATCTCCAAGTCCTTCAAAGGTAAACAGATTAAATTCACCTTATAACTATGCCCCTCTACCACAATAGGACATCTAATGCATACGGTAGATGTCCTAAGCTCTCCAGCCGCTGGTGTTGATACCACCAATTCAAACTGCATATCTCTCTCCACTATTCCCAGCTTTTCAACACACGCCTTCGAGATGAAGGAGTGCGTCGCCCCCGAATCAAACAGCACACAACATTGCATTCCATATAACAAGCAAGTACTGGTGATAAGTGTACCTGAACTTGCTGCTTCCGCACCAGTAATTGCGTACACACGCCCAGTAGCTTGGGCTCGACCACCCCTTCCTTGTTGATTTCTTCCTGCGTTTGGCGGCCTCATCACTGCTCTCCCACCAGAGTTGCACTCATTCGTTCCATGTCCACTTCTTCCGCAACGAGCACAATGTTTTCCTCTCGCCAACTGAGGGCATGATGAACGGTAGTGTGGCCCTCCACACTGAAAACAAGTGATACTACCTTGCTGTCCAGACTGTCCAGCAGGAATCAAGGCTTGAGATCCACTTGTGTTGGCTGCTGGGCGAGCGTAAGGGGATCCTCTCTGATTCACACTCCCCCTTGAGACAATTGGCCCCCTTACTGTTTGTTGTTTCTTATACCGTTCCACCTCTGCTAAATTCTTTTCCAGTACCTTAGCCCTCTCCACCATGGCAGGGAACGTTCGGATGCATAAACTGGAAATCACAACCTTCAGATCACTGCGTAGACCATTCTCAAATTTTCTGCACTGCCACTCCTCACTAGTGGCCATTGTATTGAATCGGACAAGGTGTTTAAACTTATTGGTGTATTCTGATACAGACATTCCACCTTGAACCAGCTGTAAAAACTCCACCTCCTTTGCAAACTTTACGCTGTCAGGGAAATATTCCTCATAAAACTTATTACGGAATACTTCCCAAGTAACAGGGCGGTGAGCGTCTACCAGTATGGCCCTTGTGCTCGTCCACCAATGGCTTGCTTCTCCAGTTAATAAGTATTCTGTATACGCCAACCTGTTCTCATCCGGACACCTTTTGGCGTTAAAAATCCTCTCCATATCCCTCAGCCACTGATCAGCCTCATCAGGGAGGCACTTGCCACTGAACTTAGCTGGGTGATGCTGCAGGAAGCTCTCCAAACTCCACTCGGCAGCAGGTTGAGCAGCGTTTGAAGAAGATGCTCCAGGCGCACCTCTAGTTGCAGCCAAGATTTCCATCAACTGCCTCTGCGTGTTTTCAGAATTGACACGCGATGCCTCCAATCCTTGCATAGCAGCTTGGTTTTGCTGCATCAGGGTGGCGTTCTGTTCCATGAGGGTGGTATTTTGTTGATGCAGTCGTTCAACTACGGTTTCCAACAACCTAGTGTTGCTGGACGTATCGGACTCATTCGGTTGGGGAGGAGGAGGAAGTCTAGGTGCCATTTGTTCTCTGGATGCAGAGAAAAACAAACGAGCATTAGTTATGTCCAAGAGTTAAAACAATAATAACTCATTAAACATGCAATAAGCACACAGCAAAACACAGTGCACTCATAACCCTACAGTGTCCTTAGAAGAACAAAACTGCTCTGATACCACTAATGTAACATCCCAAAATATAGTAATCACTATAATTCAGAATTAATCACAATTAACAGCAACATTAAACAGTCTTTACACAAATAACCGCTGCGCCAAAAGAATACAGCACTTATATAAATAAACAGTACTGTTCAGTAACTTACAGCAGAGTTTACAGTGTTCAGAAATCCACCAAAATACATAAAACAGATCTGCATACAAAATTCTGCAGAATTATATACAGAACTTCCAAAACTCAGTACAGAAAACATAACCTCTACTACTAATCTAATCCTACTGCTCCGATTTTACTTCAACCTCCACAAGGTTAGCATCCTCCACCTTTTCTTCGTCCAACACTTGCTCAAGGGATACACCACCATCTGCTCACATCCACAACGGATGATCATTGCATTTTGACAACACGGATTATACATGGACAATAGACAACACAATGGAAACGCAAGGGTAAGCTTATAATATTTAATTTATACAATCAACACATACATTTATATTTAAATCCACACATACATCATGCAAGCTCATCAATTAACAATCATACAGATACTTATATAATAGACAGACTGTCCGGACTGTATGAACCGTGTAGCTACAGGCGTCCTTGCACCCGAGTGGTGTAGTAACTGGGTAACACCAAACAGCTGCCACTCGAGGTAAGTCCGTTCTTACGTCGCCCATGTTAACTTATGGACTAAGGACCTCCTGCCATTCCCACGCATGACTACCCCCTTCTACTTGAAGAGGTGTATCACGGAATATCAGGATGGACCAAGCCAGCTTAGCATGCCCACAGTCATACTTTACAAAAATCAACAATCAATCATATTAGAGACGTTCCTCCTTGGAACGCTCATCATAATTCATTTCCAATAATTCATTCCACATATAATTCACCATATTAAACAGTTCACTGAATCCATATTTCCATTCTGTATTCCACTCTCTTAATTTCACGAAAGTTCATCATTTAATAAATAGAAATTTACATGTTACAGTACTCTGCATCCTTGTTTCTGAACAAGAGAAAAGAACCAAGGAACTCACCTAATACTCTTTAAAATTTATAATTTGAAAATACTGATCTTTAAAAGACATGAATGATACTTAGAAAGATTTTGAATGTAACGAGTCCAGGTAGAATCCAAAGGATAACACCAGTAAGACATTGTTTAGATAAACAGTCAATATAATTTGATTTCAGAAAACAGCACTGCCAGAAAAACGAACGTTAATTAGCAATTTGGACGAACGCCAGTTACGTTCGCTCAGAGTTCAATGGTAAGGACGAGCGTTCAATTATAAAACCGAACCCTGCTTTGAACGAACGCCAGGTAAATGACCGAGCACAATCAGAACGAACGCTGGTAAAACCCAAGCGTTATCTAGGACGAACGTTTCGATATAAGACCGAACGTCAACTTGGACGAACGTTCAATATAAGGACGAACGCTCTCTTAGAATGCACGTTCGACATAAGGTCGAACAACAATAAGAACGAACGCTCAATCATGAGGACGAGCGTCAATAAGGACGGACGCTCGACTTAAGGCCGAACGTCACTTCTTTATAAAGTTTTAAATACTTAGCTGTACTGAGCAGATCGAAAGCTCATTCACCCAATTGGGGGACGCTCGTTCTTGAGCAGAATTCATTCCAAATGAATGAATTCCAATCTAAGTCATGTTAATCAAAACCGAACGGTCTAAGACCGTACAGTGACGAACGTCCTTTTAGCAACAGAGAATGATCAGAAAATTTAGATTTTTCACACTTAGCAGAATTTTTCCAGATTTCCATTTTTCAACTTTATACTTCCATTTCAGGTTTAATTCCCTTCAAACATCATCATACAGTTTTCAACATCTAATTCATTCCAAGTATCCAATAACCATACTCAGTTCAAGCATCATCAATTCAACATGTAATCAAATCAAATCCAACATCAAATATCATTCATCCAAGCCGTATCAGTTCATGACAGACCCATCCAAACTAGAATTCATATCAGATATCATAAACCATTCTTAACAGCTCAACCTCATAATTTTCATACATTCCAAACCAACATGTAGATCAATCACATTATCAGAAAACCAGATTTCATAACTGTGGTCATTTACACAGCTCGAACATCATGCATTTAATACATGCACATCAGATCATAACACATACAGTATAAATTAAAATTATAGGCTTCCCTTACCTGTTACTGCAGTGAAATTCCAATTGTTTAAGGTTTATCTTGATCACTCACAGTTCTCTACCCAAATGAATTCACTCCACGACTTTCACTAAATCTAAAATACCAAAATAACATAAAGATCAAACCTATAACTCATTCATGCAACCAGAATTTTGATTAGCATGAACTCAATGGACAATTATGCAGAATGAGAACTTACCAGTTCAGTTCTCAATTCTGTTCGAATCAAGTTGATGTTCACGGTGCAGTGACAGTGTTTACAGTATCTGAAACAGAATTTGAGGAGATGATGAATGAGTAATTTTAGAGAGAAGATGAGAGTTCTCAGAAACTCAGATTTTTATCCTTGCATGCAACTGATACAGTGTTCCTAGAAATTTTAAGATTAGATTGTGGTTTGGAGCTTACCAGTTACAGAATCAAAAGAGGTTCGGATCAAAATGGAGCTTGCTGGCCCGTGAATGTTCCTATGGTTTCAGAAAACGGATTGGAGTTGAAGGAAGTGAGTAATGGTAGAGAGAAGATAAAGGTTCTTAGTGAGAAGTTGGAGAAGATGAAAGGTTTGGTTTTCTGAGGAAGACGAAGTGTGAGTGTGAGTGAAAGAGTTTTCTCAAAACTCAGAATTTTGAGTGGATTCCACATCAAACAAGAGAGCGTTTCATAGTCTGCCACTTGCACACCAAACCCTGCTTGGAATTCTCTCCCGTGACACTTGGCGTGTGTGCATGCACAGATTGGTGCGTTTTTAATGCACTGAGTGTGTGTGACGTGGTGCAGTTTCCAGAGAATGGTGGAGCTTGATTTCAGTGCATTGCAGGAAGAGATTTAGCAGATTTGAAGTAGGATTAAATCAACTCAGAATTATAGTGCACTAATCTGGTTTAACACAGAATTATCATTGTTTAATTATATAGGGTCTTACAACAACCAAGGGTGGAAATCACACCCAAGCATGGGTCAAGGTCAGAATGTACAAGCTGGACAAGCAAGACAATTATATAGACCACATCAGCAACCATCAATTTGAAACAAATATCTGTATTAAATGAGAAATCAACAAAGCTTGAAGAAACTCTTCAACAATTTTTTCAGGTGACCATCTCCAACCATAACAATACTGAAGCTGCAATTAGAAATATGGAGATCCAGATTGGCCAAATGGCTAAGGATTTAAAGGAAAATCCTGAGAAGAATTTTGGGGCTTGATAACAGTTGAAAAACTGTTACTTTTATACTTAAAAATGACTTCAATTACTACCTTTATGACTTAAAAATTAGCTTGAACTCTTGATTTTGTTGAATTATTGGAAATAATAGAGTTGGACAGGTTTTATGCTTGATTCTCTTGTTTTTGCAGGTTTTTAGATGAAATTAATGAAAGAAGTGAAAAGGGATAGAGATGGAATCAGAAAAGGACACAAACAGCGCAAAATAAGTGAAACTGCAAGTACCGCTCAGTGTCATTTTACCGTTGAGCGGCACTTATGAACACCCGTTGGCACCGTTAAGGGGTAACAATGCAGCTGAGGGCAAGAATTGACTACGCGCTAGTACCGCTGAGCGGCATTATTTTGGGCTTGGGCCTACTTTTCTGTAAATTTTAGAATAGTATATAAACTTTAGGGCGTTCTAGGGTTGGTATCTTTGGCTGGGAACGAAGCAGAAACACACTTCTCACCCCTTGGGGGTAGAATTAGAGATGGTGACGACTCTCCACTTCTCTTTCTCGGGTTTTTCTATCTCTTCCATTCTTTCATTCCATTGTTCATCTAGTTCTTCCATGACGATGGAGAACTAAACTTAATTTGTTGTTGGAGAATCAATGTAAATCCTTAGAAACTCTCTTGTTTGGAATTTGTTCTTCAAGATCATTTATATGATACATGCTTTCTTTCATTAATAGTTAGGGTTTTTCCTCTTTGCTCAAAGCATGCATAGTTTAACTCATTCGATGTCATGATTAATGGTTTTGTCGATACGGAGACGTACGGGGAAGTCTAAATCTGGGGAATCTCTCCCAACAATATATTACCAACCTAGAGATAGGAGTATGATAGTTGGTTGCCTTTAAGCTTATGTTCACTATAATGCATGATTAATTGCTAGGGAGACAAGAGATTGTAAACTAGTGGTTATGATTAGGCTTTCTTCGCCGAGAGATCGGGTTTAAAGTAATTTAGAAAGTGGCATTAACATTAATGAAAAGAATGATGAATTCCTAAATACAAGAGAGTGGAAAATATGAACTTGATAAACCCCAACAACATATTCATCCATATAATTCAATTCACATTTTTGTTTCTTGTTGCCATTGATCATCATATGCATACATATTTACTTTTCAATCTTTTGCATTTAAAACTTATAACACTTTGTTCTCAAGTCTTAATTAATTAATTAATCACATAAGTGTCTAGGCCTTGAGTCTCTTGGGAAACGATACTTGGTCTTACCAGGATTATTACTTTCTACGAGGTAAACAAGTTTTTGGGGCCGTTGTCAGGGATAAAAATATTTCTGTTGTCGGGGTTCAAAAATATTTTAAACAGGGATAATACTAAGGTTAGCCCTAAGGAAGAGTGCAAAGTTATTGTAAGTGCAGTTGATGGGAGGGTGGATGACGAAAAAAAAAGAGTTGAGTTAGTAATAAAAGAAGAAAAAGAAGAGAGAAAAGAGAGAGTTGAGAGAAAAGAACAAATAATAGGTAAGGATGAGAGAAAAGAGAAAGACAAGAAGAGGGGAGAGAAAAAGATAGAGAAAAGTGATAAAATTCTTCCTTACCCTAAGGGGAATGAAAAGATTGAAAAAGAAAGACAATATGGGCGCTTTAAAGATATCTTCAGGCAATTGGAGATTTTAATACCTGTGAATGAAGCATTGCAACAAATTCCAGCTTATGCAAAGCACATAAAGCAAGTCTCCACAAAGAAGAAATATCTAGATGAAAAGGGAGATTGCAGTGTTATGAAAAAGAAGTCACTTCCTCCAAAAGTGAAAGATCCAGGAAGTTTTACTATTCCTTGCGTCACAGGGAAGGAGAAAATAAGGAAAGCTCTAATTGATTTACGGTCAAACATTAATTTGATGCCTTTATCTGTGCTTGAAAGAATTGGTGATCTAGAAGTCAAGCCAATAAAGGTAACCTTGCTAATGGCAGATGGATCTTTAAAGAAGCCCTATGGTGTGGTGGAAGATGTTGTGGTGTGCATTGACACATTAAAATTCCTGGTGGACTTTGTGGTGATGGAGATGAAGGAGGATGAGAAGGTCCCAATCATTCTTGGAAGACCGTTTATGAAAACGACAAAGGTAGTCATCAATGTGGATGAAGGGATGATAGCGCTTCAAGACCGAGGAGAGAAGGTGACATTTAATGTCTTTAAAGGGGAGCAGTATATTCAAGAGAAGGAGGCTAATCATAAAGCTGCATGTAAAGATACACCCTTGACTAGTTCAAAAGCTCCAAAGCCGAGCTTCAAGGTAAAAATTGTTTTTGTCACAGGTTAGGGAAGAAGAAAAAGATGGCAAAGGAAGGAAGGTTCATAATGACTTGATGGAGGAACAACTCAAACTTGATACACTAGTAAGATTCAAGAACAAGTTGTCGGTTACGAAAGACTATAAAGAGGATGGAGTGATAGAGATTGAAGCTCCATATTCAAGGAGAGTCAAAAAGCTGGACCGAAAACAACTGATGAGTTGGTATGATGAAAGAAAAAGGAACACCAACATTGAAGATGGAACTTGAACTTTATTGGGTCAAGCTAGTGACGTTAAAAAAGCGCTTACTGGGAGGCACCCCAGTGATTTCAGAACATTGATTTTTTATTTTGGTTATGTAATTTTTTTTTTAAAAGGTGGACATTGATTTATGTTGTTTGAGATTTTATGGTACAACATCTACTAATGGATACTAGGTGGTTGAGTATCTACCGAAGGATACTAGGTTTAGTTACACCTAATGATGGGTGTTGGTAAGTGATGAGAGGGTCGCACCTCTCACAAAAGTTGTGCATAAAAGAATGCAGTATAAACTAGGAAGTGACTCCTAGGTCGTCTCTCAAGGACCAAATGTGGTTCGAGTCTTAGGTCAAACACGTAGGGGGTTTTGAAAGTGTTTTTGTGATTGTAAATAAACTAAATTAAAACTGAAAATTAAATTCAACCGAACATAATTGAAAACATTGAATTAAATAAACAAAGCATGAAGACCGAACGATCCTACATTGAGACCGAACAATTTCTACATTGAGACCGAACGGTCTCTAAAGCAAGCAAGGTGTGTAAATTAATTAAAATTCCAAAGATAATAAACAAACTCATCTAACAAAGAAACTCATCTAACGGTATTGAGACGTTAACGCTTAAGCTAAAAACTTAAATACACATTGCACCAGGAACAAATAAAATGCCAAATTGCTTGACCAATTGAAATGCACAGATAATTCAGCAACACATCTAATGCTATTGGAATTGCAATGAGTGAACTAACTAAAAAAATAAAATGTTGATTGTATTAATCTATCAATGCATATTCATCATGTGCAAAAGTACTAAAAAAAAACTGTCACCGTATTCACATTCTTCCAGCCAGCATCACCGCTTCCTCTTGCAAGCCGAGTCAGGGCCTCCTATTCTAAAAGAAAGCTGAATGTGAATAAAAAAATATTTCCCTCCAAACCGTAACTGTGTGCACCGTTGCCAGCTAAAAGAAAATGCACTTTGCCTTTCCAATCATGAAGCACCCTCCAAAAAGTAAATCACCCATGTGCCTCCTGCTACATGTAACTCGGCTTTGGAGCTCTCCATCAAGGACGTGGCAGCTACTTGCTTATTTCCCAGAAAGAAATTAAAAATCAATCACCGTGCAACGTTGGACAATACAAAGATAGACTTAAACTTCAATAACAAGTGTATGAACCAAAATAAAAAAAAACAATGCGCAGTAAAATGAAATTAACGTGGAGCTTTCCATTCTCATTCATCCAAAATCCAATAGCATAAACATGGTTCAACCAAAAAAAAAAAACTAAGAAAGAAAAATCTTCTTTCTTTAAGTGGCGGCTGCTCTCCTGCTGGACGAACGCGCTCCTCCCTCCTAGGTCACCTCCTTTTTTTAGCTCCTCTCTGCCAGCGTGTGCTCTCCAGTGTTGCTGGACCGAGAAGGGTGGACCTTTCTCTTCCCCCCGTGCACACCCCAAGCTGCTGGGCTTAGTGGACGCGTGGATTGCTCTCGGTGGCTGTTGCACGTGTTGTTCTCTTTGTTCACCCCTCCAAAGATGCTGGCAGCAGGACCGTGAACCTTTTTTTCTCATTGTCACACCACTTTAATGCTAGCTGCTTCCTCTTTGCTCATGGGCCGTGTGCTGCTGCTGAGCCTTTTCTCTCCATGCACACACCACTCTGGAAAAATGAAAGCCACTGGATCTGTGCTGGATGCACCCCCAAACTGCTTCCCATTCTCCGCGGCTGGATGTTGCTTCTGGATTCAGCCCGTGACTCTACTCACTCCATGCAGCTCCAAAATTGATTCTAGCATGTGCTCTTAATTTCGGCCCATCTCCATGTGCACCCCTTAATAAGATGAAATCCACACCCCCTCTCTCATTTATTTTAAAACATAATTGATGTGGTATTTCTTTTCACCTCCAAATGTCCCAAATATTATCCAACAATTTCCCTACAATTAATAATGCAAATAATTAGCTCAAATAATTCAAATTAATTAAAATAAGAATTTTTGGTCAAATTAAGCACAATTATCAAAAATGGGAAAATACCGGACATTTAAGCACAATTCCCCGATTAAATTCGGTACAATAAACTAAGTGAAGTGAATAAAATATTGACTCATCAAAATAGACCACACTTAGTCTTTTGCACTCCTGGGCAAAATCAAGACGCAAATCAAGGAATAGTTCAAAGGACTTTTAAGAAGGTGACACAACGTCGACACACAGAAAGTAAAGACTCACAAGGAAACAAACAAAATTACACATTCCTCAAGAAATTTGGACAAAGAAAGGAAGTAGACAATATCCAACACAGAATCAATCAGAGAAAGCAGATACTCATGAAATCATCCAAACAGTTCAGTACAAGGAAAACATTCAATCAGTTCAAGAGATGAATCAAAAGCAACAGAGCCTCACAGATGCACACAATCAGTGTTTCTCTCAAGTGTTTAAGGTAAATCAATGTCACTCAATGCACTCAAGAAAGCAATCACAAATAGACTTGGCAAGCCTCTAATATCAACACTCAAGCACATACGCATGTTCAAATCAAAAGGTCTTTTCATGGTTGTAATGGGGCCAAGGACAAGGGAGGATAAATGTGGATGAGAAGCTACAAACCAAAAGAAATAGAGGAGCAATGGGGAACAAGTGTAAACACAGTAAAATCACACCCAGACCTCTAATTCAATCCTCTTCTTGACTCCATTATTCACAATTTTTTTTTTCTCATTTTTTTTTTTTTGCATTTTTTTTCATCCTATCTCTTTTCTTTTCTCTCTTTAGCACACAACTATAAGAGACAAGATATAAATCCTATTTCTAAAAACAAAACAAGAAGAGGAACCAACTAGCCAATTTATCAAAATCCCCAGGGAGACCACACTTGTTCCCAAGACACTTCCAAAGCTCCAAAATTCCCTAAGGTTAAGGTAATAATGGTTTTTTTCACTTAGGGCTAGTGTATGAGCTTCAAAACAAAGAAATGGGGGAAAGTATAGGCTCAAAAGGGGTTATCAAAGGATCAAAACAAGGTAAGCTTATTTGGCTAGAGAGGCTCAAGAACAAAATTGCCTTTATCACTTCCAAACATGCATATCAATCAAGAGTTATCAACAAGAGTCAAGCCAAGGCATATGCGCAAGCAATCAAGAGACATATCACACACAAGAAAGAACATAAAGTGGCTCAAATCTCACACAGGATAATTGTCACAATCAATTCAACCTCTCAAACATCATAATCATCTTCCCCAGCAAAGAAAAGCAAGGGATTTCCAACCAATAAGTATCAATCAAGTGAAGTGAAAGACGAGTCTACAACTTTAACACAGTCCAGAAATGAAGAGAATCATGCAAAATTGTATACAAGATAAAACAAAACTACCTAGAAAAGAAAAAAATTTAACACGAAAAACAAAAAACTAACAAAGAAAAATAAAAATCTCCCCCAATAGACCACACTTAAACTACACAGTGTCCTCAATGTGTCACAAACAATAAGATCAGAATTCAGAACAGTGAACAAATCATGGACAAGTGCAATAAAAGTACGGAAAGGGGGAGAAGAGAGAAAGAAAACTCCCCTGGTCATGGTGGCAGTTGCCAATTTTGGACTATCAGGGAGATGTCTTCCACCACAGGATCCAGCCAGGAAGTTTTGAGGAAAAATTGCTTCATCCTCCATATTTGATCAAGCAGGGAAATGTCTTCCACAGTTGGATCTAAGAAGAAGTGATTGTTGATGAGTGGGTTCAGCAGGTGCCTATTGATCTTGAAGTTTTTGTCAGTGTCAGCACCTTTGTTGTCCACTGTGGGTGTTTGTTGATCAAATTCATTTGTACCTCCTGCAATAGGGTTAGTGCAATGTGGTTCCAAAGAAATGACATGCAGGGGTATAACACCCAATCCCAGTGTAACAGGCTGAACAACAGATAAACTCTCAGAACATGAATCAATTTCAAATTCAGAAACAATATCAACCACAGATTCAGATTCATGTTCAGTGCATGGAGAATAAACATACGAATTTGATATCAAAAATTGATTCTCATCATGTAGAGAGGAAGAATTAAAAACGGACTCATCAACAATACAATCACCAACATACCTATCAACAGCATAATCATCGACAGCATAGTCAAAATTAGGTATGTTTTCCTCCACTTCCCTAAAGATTGGAAAAGTGGTGGAAGATGAAAATTGTCTACCTGATTCAAAATTACTGCTTATACCTGCCTGGTCCTCAAGATCTTCAGCAGTCTCCTCATGTGCAAGAGTGGGGCCATAGGGCGATGGGAAAGTAGGTGGCGTAACAATAAGCTCATGACTCTTCTCCCCATCTTCTATGTTGATGCCACTATCATCATCAGGAATTAGAACAGTCTGAAATGGTGATTCCTCTAAATCTTGAGACTGTTCCTGATTGAGTTGAGTGGTCATCTGCCCTATCTGATTGCTCAAACATTGAAGGTGTGCTCTGTTCTCTTGCTGAAACTGAAGGTTTTGCATGGTCATCTGCTCCAACAACTCCTGCAATGTAAGCTCAGAGGTAGAAGGTTGAGGAGCTATCTGGGCAGACTCATAAAGTTGCAGCTGTTGTTGTTGCTGGACTGGCGGAGGCATACAAGCATTCTGAGATGCTGCTTCCTGATATTGCTGTGGAGCATCATACCATCCCAAACTAGGGTCATTCCATCCAGGATCGTTGTTGTACCCATACTGAGCGGGGAAGAATTCATCCAAGAACATATGCTTAAGATCTTCCCAAGAAGTGATAGATCCTGGAGGAAGACAATACAGCCAATCCCTTGCTGCTTCTTGTAATGAATGTGGGAATGCCCTTAAGAACATGTGATCAACCGGTACATGTGGAGGCTTCATTGAAGAGCAAATGCTGTGGAATTCCTCCAAATGTCTGTGTGGGCATTCACCTGCAAAACCATGAAACTTAGGCAGCAAATGTATTAGTCCAGTCTTGAGAACGCAATGAACATCATCCTCAGTAGGTGGAACCGGTTCCCAAAGAGAACTCTCAGAAGTCGGAGGATGAGCCATATTACTCTCAACATACAAATCAGCAGAATATGAATCACAATCAAAGTAACATGCAGAAGGAGAATCATAATCAGAGGCACTAGCAGAATAAGCAGTATTCACAAAATCAAAATAGGTAGACATGGAAAGAGAAGGGGAAAGGTAGAAAGGGAATGCTAAAAATTACGAAACAAACAAAACACAACACAATTGAACATGCGACACGTACACACAAAACAAAACATCACATCACAAGACAAGACAAAACACAACACACACTAACACAACAAAAGACCTAAGACCGAACCATTGGTCCCCGGCAACGGCGCCATTTTGATGAGAGGGTCGCACCTCTCACAAAAGTTGTGCATAAAAGAATGCAGTATAAACTAGGAAGTGACTCCTAGGTCGTCTCTCAAGGACCAAATGTGGTTCGAGTCTTAGGTCAAACACGTAGGGGGTTTTGAAAGTGTTTTTGTGATTGTAAATAAACTAAATTAAAACTGAAAATTAAATTCAACCGAACATAATTGAAAACATTGAATTAAATAAACAAAGCATGAAGACCGAACGATCCTACATTGAGACCGAACAATTTCTACATTGAGACCGAACGGTCTCTAAAGCAAGCAAGGTGTGTAAATTAATTAAAATTCCAAAGATAATAAACAAACTCATCTAACAAAGAAACTCATCTAACGGTATTGAGACGTTAACGCTTAAGCTAAAAACTTAAATACACATTGCACCAGGAACAAATAAAATGCCAAATTGCTTGACCAATTGAAATGCACAGATAATTCAGCAACACATCTAATGCTATTGGAATTGCAATGAGTGAACTAACTAAAAAAATAAAATGTTGATTGTATTAATCTATCAATGCATATTCATCATGTGCAAAAGTACTAAAAAAAAACTGTCACCGTATTCACATTCTTCCAGCCAGCATCACCGCTTCCTCTTGCAAGCCGAGTCAGGGCCTCCTATTCTAAAAGAAAGCTGAATGTGAATAAAAAAATATTTCCCTCCAAACCGTAACTGTGTGCACCGTTGCCAGCTAAAAGAAAATGCACTTTGCCTTTCCAATCATGAAGCACCCTCCAAAAAGTAAATCACCCATGTGCCTCCTGCTACATGTAACTCGGCTTTGGAGCTCTCCATCAAGGACGTGGCAGCTACTTGCTTATTTCCAAGAAAGAAATTAAAAATCAATCACCGTGCAACGTTGGACAATACAAAGATAGACTTAAACTTCAATAACAAGTGTATGAACCAAAATAAAAAAAAACAATGCGCAGTAAAATGAAATTAACGTGGAGCTTTCCATTCTCATTCATCCAAAATCCAACAGCATAAACATGGTTCAACCAAAAAAAAAAAACTAAGAAAGAAAAATCTTCTTTCTTTAAGTGGCGGCTGCTCTCCTGCTGGACGAACGCGCTCCTCCCTCCTAGGTCACCTCCTTTTTTTAGCTCCTCTCTGCCAGCGTGTGCTCTCCAGTGTTGCTGGACCGAGAAGGGTGGACCTTTCTCTTCGCCCCGTGCACACCCCAAGCTGCTGGGCTTAGTGGACGCGTGGATTGCTCTCGGTGGCTGTTGCACGTGTTGTTCTCTTTGTTCACCCCTCCAAAGATGCTGGCAGCAGGACCGTGAACCTTTTTTTCTCATTGTCACACCACTTTAATGCTAGCTGCTTCCTCTTTGCTCATGGGCCGTGTGCTGCTGCTGAGCCTTTTCTCTCCATGCACACACCACTTTGGAAAAATGAAAGCCACTGGATCTGTGCTGGATGCACCCCCAAACTGCTTCCCATTCTCCGCGGCTGGATGTTGCTTCTGGATTCAGCCCGTGACTCTACTCACTCCATGCAGCTCCAAAATTGATTCTAGCATGTGCTCTTAATTTCGGCCCATCTCCATGTGCACCCCTTAATAAGATGAAATCCACACCCCCTCTCTCATTTATTTTAAAACATAATTGATGTGGTATTTCTTTTCACCTCCAAATGTCCCAAATATTATCCAACAATTTCCCTACAATTAATAATGCAAATAATTAGCTCAAATAATTCAAATTAATTAAAATAAGAATTTTTGGTCAAATTAAGCACAATTATCAAAAACGGGAAAATACCGGACATTTAAGCACAATTCCCCGATTAAATTCGGTACAATAAACTAAGTGAAGTGAATAAAATATTGACTCATCAGTAAGAAAGATTTTCACCTACTGAAGGGTGTTGGAGGATTTTGGGTCAGGCTCGTGACGTTAAACAAGCGCTACCTGGGAGGCAACCCAATTGATTTACTTTATTTCTGTTTTCTTTGTTTTGATTCTGATTTAGATGCATGATAGGGATGGAATGTATGAGTGATGTGAGAACATAAATGCATAAGGTGAGTGAGAGGCATGATTATAAGACACTTAGGGCAAGCTAGGAAGAAGGAGAAGAGGTGTCACAAATGCCGCTCAGCGGAAATTTCCGCTGAGCGCCAACACTGCAGAGTAGGGTGGACTGGTTTGGCTCATTTGGGCTCAGCGGCATTAAGCCCTTTTGGGTATTTTTATACCCTAAGGCACGACTTTGCTTCTATTTTCATATCTCCCTCTTCCCACACACTCTCAAGCACTCTCCAAAGAGTTCTCCTCACTTTTTCCCTTCTTCTCCCTTCACAAAACCACTCTTCCACTAAGTTTCCATCCAAGTTTGGGGTTTGGTGAGAGCATTGCTATTGGGGGCTGATTTGTTCACATTCCTAGAGTATTTTTCACTCATCTAGCATCTCCACTCAAGTAAGTTCAAGCATTTTCATTCTAGGGTTCTTAAAAGCATGAATTGATATGAACATGGTTGTTTAAGCATGATTCTTTAGGGATTTTGATTTCTATGCATGATTAGATGAATTAATTGTTGTTTGAACCGATTAAAATGCTTGATTTGGGTTTGGCACTAGGAAGATTCACTAGTGCAAAAATCACATTTTATAACGTACAAAAATGACCTATTATAACGTACAAACCGGGGACATAGTTATGGGCGTTATAGTAGGTCTGCGCATTTTATAACATAGCAAAAAAGTACGTTATAATAAATTCAACCTATTATAACGTAACAAATAAAGTACGTTATAATAGATTTAGCATATTATAATGTAGTTCTTTTTACCTATCATAATATCAGAATTAACATATTATAACATATGTTATCATGTACGTTATAAAAGGTATTTTTTTTTAAAAAAAAATTATGCTTACATTTTGACATCCAATCAAATTTCCTGGTATTATCTTTTTATGTAATCAATATATAATCAATATAACATGTATTATAATCAATTTATAATAAATAAACAAAATGAAATTCATTTCATACATTAAAATGTCTAATAATTTCCAGTTCATTAACCTCTAGTAACATTTCCGGTTCTTTCGCATCATTTTCATCTAAACGAACTGTTGCTAGACTTGCTCTAGTGGCTCTATATATCTTTGATCCAATGGTGGGGAGGCAACAAACCAATTTGCAGCACCTGATCCACTGACGGGTGATGATGAACCCCTTTTTCTTCACAAGAATCAGGGAACTACTAATTTCACAATCTTCACCAAGTAAAGTATGAACTCAATATGTTTGATGCCTAAAGCAAACCTAAAAATACACACAAAAAAAGAGCTTGAGCAGAATGACAGTCACCTAGTTTGAACTCAATATAAAGACATACTAGAATAAAATAATATACTCAAGTAAATAGCCAAAATAACAATTAGCTCACAAGATAAAAATAGAAAAGTATAGTTTCAAACAGTTGATTTGTTAGGAATCGAGATATTTAACAGACAATGAGGAGTATAAAAAATCATCATAAAGATATAATGAAACACATGAGCTAACCTTATGATGCAAGGCATCACGTATGAGAGTAGCTAGTGGTAAGAGTGAATCCAAAACCTTGCTTCCACTCCTGTAGGGAGAGGATTTAAGGTGATGAAATAAAGGACCATAGCTATCAAATATTCACATTTTTATTTTCCCCTTTTCTTTTCAGTTTACATTTGAGGAAAGGCAGAGAAGGGTGAATGAGTCAGGGGTTAGTAATACATACTTGTTTACGGCATACATCTTTTCCTGTTGTTGCTCTAGCAAAGAAAGACCCTCTTCAAATTTTCGTAAGTGAAAGTAGGCTTTAAGCATCATTGAACAGCGCCAAATTCTGAAGTAGAAACCTTTTGAGAGTTGTGAATTATCCAGATCTGTGACTTCACAACCAACATCCGATGGACAAGCATTCTTCTATGCAGAATCAAGGGTCTTGTCACATAGCTGAATCACCTCGTCATATCTACAAAGCTGGTACGTGTGGAAAAATTTATCCAACACAGACATAACTGGTACAAATTGTAGCACAAATAGATTCAAGACAAATTTTGAGAGTCATAAAATCATAACCTAAGCTTAGTGAAATTCCATCTTATTATAAGAAAGAGTCACTAACCATTAGCAACACCTCCGCTTTCATTTCGAGCAATTTTTCAAAGTATGAACTTATCATTAGCACCTCATCAATATGTTCTAGTGCTCTCTCTGCATCAGTTGATGTTCGTCTTAGCAAAAGTTGAGCTGAATGATTGATGACATCTGATACTTTCTGTCATATGCATTAAAAACACTAATCAGTTCGAAAGTGAGGGACCAACATTCACATCAGACACATAAAAAAGTATAAATTAAAAAACATTGAAATCTGGTTATGGTGAATAGAGAAGGAAATGCCAAAAATGTTTAGAAAAGGTAATATTAATGCAAATCAATAAAGAACTGAACAAACAGATCAATCACCTGACGCATATTAATTAGTATAAAGTAAACACTAACACCAAGCAAAGAAGCAAGAAAATAAAAACATGAAAGAAGGAGCGTCAATCAAGAACAACGAGCACAGACCAACAGATAAAGAAATGAAACGATGCCGGTTAGATCAGTATCGAGGGAAAATGGTAAAGAGAATTCAAGTACCTTGGGATTGTCCTGCTTCTTCTGCAGGAGCTGGTTCAAGACCTCGACGCACTCGGCGAACTTGCCAGACTGAAAATGCAACGCGACATCTTTGGCGAGTGCCACGGCGATGGTGAAAACGCCGTCCTCAATCTCGGTGCCGGAGGAGGCATCGCGGTTGGTGGTGGACGACGAGGACGACGACGGTGAATCTCGGGATTCGATGTCGAGATCGAGTAATCGAATTGCAAATCATTTTGGAAGAGGGTTTTGGGGAAGAGAGCGATGAAAAGCCCTAAAGTTGAGTGAAGAGGTGCGAAGTGAGATGAATCTGAATTACATTCAAAATCAAAGTAAAGAAAGCGCTATAGTTGACAAATTTGAAGTGAGAAACCCTAGGATTTGCTTGCTTCGATGGTATCTGGTTTTCCTGTGATAGAGAGAGGAAAGAGTGATAGAAGGAAATGAAAACCTATTCGCCGAATCGCGGGAGTTTCAGATAGAAAGAGAGTGGAAGGTTTGGAGAAGATGTTTCATTTTGTATACAAATCACACAACAAGAAGCGAGATGTGGTTCGGTGATGGTGAGGGAGGAGTGTTCTTCGAAGAGTGAGGAGTGCGCGATTTAAAGAAGAAGAGATGAACGAGAATGATATTATAACTGATTTTTAGAACTCCGTTATAATAAATCAAGAAAATTCTAACTTGTCACCGGATTTCATATTATAATTGATATACAAAACTACGTTATAATATGTGTTAAAATTATTTACAAGTTTGCCACCGCATTTTATATTATAACTGATATACAAAACTACGTTATAATATGTCTTAAAATTATTTACAAGTTTGCCACCGCGTTTTATATTATAACTGATTTACAAAACTACGTTATAATATGTCTTATTTTTATTACTATTCTGCCACCGATCAACCTATTATGATGGATAATTTTTATCTGTTATAATAGGTCTGTTATAAAATGTCATTTTTCCACTAGTGATTACAAGTGGGTGGAGATTAGGATGTTTTAACAGCAATTTTGCAAAATCTGTAGAGTCCCTAATCGTGATTTTGACAGGTTGATTTTTTGTGATTTCTTGGCTTGCTGGTGAATGCATAGGTTGCACTCATGGGTTTTGATTGCCCTCAATGGTGATTAGGAATGGTGTTAGGTTATTGTTTGTGGTTTACTAATGCTTAATAAGGTTTCTTGTGGTTTTGTGAATGGTGTTTGATGTAGGGATGGCCTCCTCATCGGGCAAAAGGATCAAGACTGTAGGATCCAAGAGGAAGGATAAGGAAACAGAACGCTCCTATGCCAACAAGTTCCTTTCCCGCAAGCATGAGCGCCACTTCAAAGTTGTCCAAGATAGGAGGCATTTAATGGAAAGGAAGGCTGGATTGATACCTGACTTTGCTCCACAATTTGGGGAGCAATTGGAGAATAGGAACTGGGGGAGACTAGCCACTTACCCTGCACCAGCTAACATAGTAGTGGTGAAAGAATTTTTAGAACAACATTGGATGATGAGGAGTTGCGATAGCATCTACTGATGGATGTTATCACCTCTAGAACGGGATTTTTATCTGTTGTTTTGTTGAACTTATTTGCTTCTGTTTTTAGAATAGGGTTGTAATGTACTCAATTTGAAACTTTATCTGCTATGATGGTTTGTTTGTGACTTATGCATGATGAGTAATGCTTGATGATGCTTGGATATGGATTGATGTTGAGATTGTGCACATTATATGCTGATATATAGGTGGTTGTTCACGAGCTATGTGAACAAATGCATGATGTTGTAATTGTGATTATGATACTAAGCAGGATGTGTATGTGAAATGTTGAATGAGCCTATGTGTGAGGTTTTGAACTCCAGAGTTTTTGTGATTGAATGTTATTACATTGAAAGCATGAATGACTTTGCTCAGGTTTCTATGACTGAATCACTTGCTTGTATGTATCATATGATCAAGGCCATCTGTTGTTACCCTTTATTAGCCAAATGCATGATTTTAGCCCAATAAAAGAGAGCACAATGTCTTCTATCCTTTGAACCCTTAGCTTTGAACATGATAGAAAACCCATTTTGAAAAGCTTTACCTTGAGTTGAGTTGAAGATATCTTGTGGTATTGATAAATGTTCAAGTTTGAGGTTGTTGGGTGGTTTAAAAAAGGGAATATGAAAAGCATTGAGCTAAGCATGTGAAAAGTAAACGAAAAAGGAAAAGAAAAGAAAGAAAAAAAGGCTCAATGCAAAAGAAAGTTGGGAAGAAGGATGAATGGTTGTGTTTAGATGATTCACTTAACTCAAGGAAAAGTAAAAGAAAAAGGAAAAGAAAAGAAAGAAAAAGAAAGGCTCAATGCAAAAGAAAGTTGGAAGAAGGATGAATGGTTGTGTTTAGATGATTCACTTAACTCAAGGATTTTTTTATCTAGAAAAACCCATTTTCTTGTTACCCCAACCACATTATAAGCCATAGAAAAGTCCTTGTGATTGATGGACAAATTTATGATCACCAAAATATGATGTCACAAACTTGTTTTACAATCGGCAAGTATGACCGAATCGGTCAAGTAATAAACTTGGTAAGACCAAGTATCATTCTCACAAAGGACTCACGGCCTAGTTTAGTTATGTGGTTTGTTGATTAGCTAAGACTTAAGAACGAAATAATTGAAGTTTAATATGCAAAACAGAAAATAAACATGTATGCATGAGGTTTTGATCAATGGCAAAAGCAAAAGACAAGCACTTTCAATGAAATATATATATGAATATGTTGTTGGGGGTCAATTTCATCTTATCCACTCTCATATATTTTAGGAATTCAACATTCAAATCATCATTGTTAATGCCACTCTCTAAAGTACCTTTCAAGAAGGCTTCTCCCTAATTACGAGTTCATACAATTCCTAGCATTCCTAATAATTAGTTCATCAAGTGCAGGAGCTTAACGACAACAAATATAATATTGGGAGAGATTCCCCGGATCTAGACTTCCCCGTACGTTCCCGTATCGACAAAATCAATAATCATGCATTGAATGAGTTAAACAAAGCAAGCATTAAGCAAAGAGGAAAAACCCTAACTAATGATGAAAGAAAGCATAAGTCTTAGATTAAGATGCAAGCACAAATTCCATATATGAGAGCTTCAAAAGATCACATTTATTCCCCAACAAACATACAAGGTTTAGTTCACCATATTCATGGTGAACCTAGATGAACAATAATGAAAGAATGAAAGAGATAGAAAAACCCGAGAAAGAGAAGAGGAGAGCCGTCACCATCTGCCAATCTACCCCAAGGGGTGGAAGAGAGAGTGTTTGCTTCGTTTCTGCCAAAGATACCAAACCCTAAGACATCTAGGTCTTTAAATAGGACATAAAAATAATAGAAAACGGGTCCAAGCCCAAACAGATCATAAAATCGTAGAAAACTGGCCTAAAACTCGTATGGTTGACTTTTTCCGTATTCTGGTTGACTGGTTGACTTTTTGGTTGACTGGTTGACTTTTCTGGTTAACTGGTTGACTTTTCTGGTTTCTGGTTGATTTTTCTGATTCCATCTCTCTCCTTCTTCACTTCTTTCACTAAATTCACCTTAAAACCTGCACAAAAACACTAAAATCAAGCATAAACCTGTCCAGCTCTCTTATTTCTGAAAATATGGATAAAAGCATGATTTCAAGCTAGTTTCTAAGTGTAAAGGTTGCTTTTTGTGTCAATTTTAAGCATGAAAATAACAATTTTTCAACTGTTATCAGTGATGATACTTGCTATTGAATGTGTTTGATTGTGGTTAAATGAAAGTCAAAGTTAATTCATGTGACATTGTGATAGTAGAGTGAAGGAGTGACCTCTTATACACTTGTGTGTTTGAGTGAAACACTTTATCTAGTGAGGAAAGATTCCATGAGCACATGTTTACATCTATGCTTAGTTGATTGATCATTCGTGAGAATAACATTTGTTGAAAATTATTTGATTATGTGAACATTAAAGCATGTGTGCATCTTGACTAAATTCTTTGTGTTGAGTTGATTTGAGTAATTACTTATCTTGGAAGAAGGAGTTTTGAATGTGGTGAACCGTTGTATGGATTGATGGAAGATTGAGTTACATTTTGTTTGCTTGAGGACAAGCAAAGTTCTAAGTTTGGGGTTGCGATAACAGTTGAAACTAGCTTTATGACAACCTTTATGACTTAGAAACTAGCTTGTAATCATGCTTTTGCTTATGTTTTGGAAATAAGAGAGTTGGATGGGTTTTATGCTTGGTTTCTCTTGTTTTTGCAGGGTTTAAGATGAATTGAATGGAAGAAGTGAAGTAGCCATAAGTTCGAGTCAGAAAAGGAAGAAAAAGTGCATAAAAGAAGAGATCCAAGTACCGCTCAGTGTTAACCCTCGACACGTGTAACTGAATCGTATCAAGTAATAAAAAATGGTAAGACCAAGTATCGTTTCCCAAAGGACTCACGGCCTAAATAGTTATGTGATTTGTTGATTATCTTAGACTTATAACCGAAAATATTGTTGTTGAACTATGAAAATAAACATGAATGCAAGGTTTTGATCAATGGACTTGAACAATGCAAAAAATCTTGATGGATAATATGAATGATTATGTTGTTGGGGTTTACCAATTCATCCTATCCACTCTCATGTATTCTAGAATTCATCTTTCTTCATTAATGTTAATGCCACTTTCTAAATTACCTTAAACCCAATGTCTTGGTGAAGAAAGCCTACTCCTAATCACTAGTTTACAATGTCTTGTCTCCCTAGCAATTATTCATGCATTATTCGCACATAAGCTTAAAGGCAACCAACCATCATTTTCCTATGTCTAGGTTTATACTACAATTGGGAGATTTTCTTCAAGTCCCGTATGTGTCCATATCGACAAAATCGATGATCATGCAATTGAATGCGTTAAACAAAGCATGCCTAGAGTATAGAAGAAAAACCCTAACAATTAATGAAAAAAAGCATATATTATAAAGAATCAATTCAAAACATGAGAGCTTCAAAGGATTACAATGGTTCGCCAACAGCAATGAAGGTTTAGTTCTCCATAAGCATGGTGAAACTAGACGAAAAGCAATGCAAGAATGAAAGATAGAACCCTAGAATTTGAAGAGTGGAGCTTGAGCATCCAAAATTCTCCTCCGAGGGGTGAAGAAAGTGTATTCTGCTTCGTTCCAGCCAAAGATGACTGACCTAGGTCGACTAAAACCTTATATAGTATTCTAAAAATTACAGAAAAGTTGCCCAAGCCCCATAAAAATGGCGCTCAACGGTAAGTACACGTTCTTCTATTTGACGGTCAACTGCATTTCTGTCCCTCAGCGGTGACTACGGGACCTTAAGAACACCGCTGAGCAGTAATTTCTGCTAAGCGATACGCGTTTCTTCTCTTTTTGTGCACTTTTCACTTCCTTTTCTGATTCCAACTTCTTCCTACTTCACTTCTTTCATCCAATTCATCATAAAACCTACAAAAATAAGGAAAACCAAAAGCATAAACAAAAGCATGAGTCCAAGCTAGTTTCTAAGTCATAAAGGTTATCTTTAAGATCAATTTTAACTATAAAAAAAATAGTTTTTCAACAATTATCAGTCAGCGGAAATTACCGCTGAGTGACACTTTGAAGTCCCGTAGTCACAGCTAAGGGGCAAAACTGCAGCTGAGCGTCAAATAAAAGAATCGCACTTACCGCTGAGCGCCATTTTCATGGTCCTTGGGCCATTTTTCTGTAATCTTTAGGAGTCTATATAAGGTTTTAGTCGACCTAGGGTTAGTATCTTTTGGCAGAACAAAGCACAATCACACTTTCTTCACCCCTTGGGGGAGGATTTTGGATGCTCAAGCTCCACTCTTCAAATTCTAGGGTTCTATCCTTCATTCTTTCATTATTTTTCATCTAGTTTCACCATGATTATGGTGAACTAAATCTTCATTGTTTTTGGGGAATCAATGTAATCCTTTAAAACTCTCATGTATTGAATTGGTTCTTTAATTCATATGCTTTCTTTCATTAATGGTTAGCATTTTTCTTTCACAAGAAAACAAAACCCTAGAAAAGATTTGTTAGCACAAAAAGATATAGAAGAAAATAAAGATTGAAAAGATATAAGAAGATAAAAGATTTAGAAGATAGAATCAAATAAAATATAATAAAACCTAATCTAAAAAAATAAAATCTAATCTAAAAGATAAAATAAAGGGTTAAATATGTTTTTAGTCCCTAAACTATTGGCCGTTTCTGGTTTTCGTCCCTCTTCCAAAGTAAGGTACAATTTGGTCCTCATTCTTTAGAAAAACGTTCGTTTTAGTCCTCAAAATTTTGTTTTTAGTCCTCGTTTTAGTCCTCAAAACGTTCGTTTTTTCGACTAAAACGAACGTTTTTTAAAGATTGAGGACTAAATTGTACCTTACTTTGAAAGAGGGACGAAAACCAGAAACGGTCAATAGTTTAGGGACTAAAAACATATTTAACCCTAAAATAAAATAAAATCTAATCTAAAAAGATAAAAATAAAATCTAACCTAAAAGATAAAAATAAAATCTAATAAAATCTAACCTAAAAAAAAAAAAAAAAATCTAATAAAAACCGAAAAATAAAAAATAGAAAACAGAAAAACAGAAAACAGAAAAATAAAATAAAAATTCGAAATTAAAATAAAATCTAATCTAAAAAGATAAAAATAAATCTAACCTAAAAGATAAAATAAAATCTAATAAAATCTAACCTAAAAAAAAAATAAATCTAATAAAAACCGAAAAATAAAAAACAGAAAACAGAAAAACAGAAAACAGAAAAATAAAATAAAAATTCGAAATTAAAATAAAATCTAATCTAAAAAGATAAAAATAAAATCTAACCTAAAAGATAAAAATCAAATCTAAAAAAATAAAATCTAATAAAAACAGAAAAAATAAAAACAGAAATTCAAAATTAAAGTCAAAGGTAATCAATAATCACACAAATTAACCAGTTAAACCACGAGTCCCCGGCAACGGCGCCAAAAACTTGATGGACAAATTTGTAAGCACCAAAATATGATGTCACAAACTTGTTTCACAATCGGCAAGTATGACCGAATCGTTCAAGTAATAAAACTTGGTAAGACCAAGTATCGTTCTTCCCAAAGGACTCACGGCCTAGTTTAGTTATGTGATTTCTTGATTAGCTAAGACTTAAGAAAACAATATTGAAGTTTAATATGCAAGACGAAAATAAACATGTATGCATGAATTGATCAATGGCAAAGACAAAAGATAAACACTTTCAATGGATATATGAATGAATATGTTGTTGGGGGTCAATTTCATCTCATCCACTCTCATATATTTTAGGAATTCAACATTCAAATCATCATTGTTAATGCCACTCTCTAATGTACCATTCTAGATGGCTTCTCCCTAATCAAATAGTTCATACAATTCCTAGCATTCCTAATGATTAGTTCATGAGTGCAGGAGCTTAAGGCAACCAATATAATATTGTCAGTAAATATTGGGAGAAATTCCCCGGATCTAGATTTCCCCGTACGTGTCCGTATCAACAAAACCAATAATCATGCATTAGAATGAGTTAAACAATGCAAGCATTGAGCAAAGAGGAAAAACCCTAACTAATGATGAAAGAAAGCATATGTCTTAATTCAAAGATGTACTCAACAAATCCATATATGAGAGCTTCAAGAGATTACATTGATTCCCCAACAAACATACAAGGTTTAGTTCACCATATTCATGGTGAACCTAGATGAATAACAATGAAAGTATGAAAGAATAAACCCAATAAAGGTGAAGAGGTAGCCTGAGCATCCAAGATCCTCCTTCAAAGGGGTGAAAGAGAGAGTGTTTGCCTCGTTTCTGCCAAAGATCTAACTAAAGGACGTGCAAGCCCTTATATACTAATCTAGAGTTACAAAAGATTACAAAAGCCAAGCCCAAAAAGTGCCGCTCAGCGCCATTTACCGCTCAGCGGTGGTTACGCGTCTTCTTTCTTCCCCTCAGCGGCCATTTGCCCCTCAGCGGTTCCAACGCCACCTCTTGAGTGCCGCTCAGCGGTAGTTTGCCGCTGAGCGGTGCCTTCGACTTCTCCTTTTTGCACTCTTTCTTGTCTTTTCTAATGTCCTCTCTCTTATTCTTCACTTCTTTCACCAAATTCACCTCAAAACCTGCACAAAAACACTTAAATCAAGCATAAACCTGTCCAGCTCTCTTATTTCTGAAAATATAAACAAAAGCATGATTTCAAGCTAGTTTCTAAGTCTAAAGGTTGCTTTTAGTATCACTTTAAGCATGAAAATAACAGTTTTTCAACTGTTATCACAACCCCAAACTTAGAACTTTGCTTGTCCTCAAGCAAATAAAATGTAACTCCATCTCCAACCAATTCATATGATGGTTCACTCATTCAAAATCCTCTTTTCAAGATAAGTAATAACTTCACTCAAACTTAAGACCAAGAGTTCAATCAAGATGTGCACATGCTTTAGTGTTCACAAAGTCATTTAAATTCCAACAAATGCTATTTTTCATGAATGATCAATCAATTAAGCATGGATGTTCATGTGCTTATGGAATATTTCCTCACTAGGTAAAGTGTTTCACTCAACACACAAGTGTATAAGAGGTAAAGTGTTTCACTCATTCACTCCACTATCACAATGTCACATGAATCAACTTTGCCTTTCATTTAACCACAATCAAATACATTCACAAGCATGCATCATCACAAGGACTTTTCAATGGCTTATAATGTGGCTGGGCTAACAAGAAAATTGGTTTTTCTGGATCACAAAATCCTTGAGTTAAGAGAGTCATAACAACACAATCTTCTTATTCATTCCCAACTTTCTTTTGCCTTTGCTTTTGCATTTGCATTGAGCTTTGCTTCTTTTTCTTTTCTTTTCTTTGCATATTCTTACTTTTTAGCTCTTAGCTCAATGCTTTTTCCTTTTTCATGTTTCCCCAATAACCCCAAACTTGAACATTTAACAATACCACACAAGATCTTCTACTTAACTCAAGGTAAAGATTTTCAATCAAGGGTGTTCAGTGTATATTTAAGGCTAAGGGTTCAAAGGATAGAACACAACGTGTTCTCTTTTAGAAGGCTAACTTTATGAATTTGGCCAATAAAAAGGGTTTCAAAAACACGGCCTTTGATCATATGATGTAAAACAAGCAATTGATTCAATCATAGAAAACCTGGGCAAAGTCATTCATGCTTTCAAAGTAATAGCATTCAACAATAACAACTCTGGAGCTCAAAACCTCACATATAAGCTCATTCACATTTGACATGCACATCCTGCTTAATTTCACAATCACAATCATGATATTATGCATTTGTTCACAAAGCTTGTGAATCACCTGTATAAGCATTTTAATGTGCACATCATCTCAACATCAATCAATCAATAAGCATCATCAAGCATTACTTATCACACAATCACAGTTAATAGCAAACCATCATAACAAACCAGGTGTTCAATAGAGTACATCAACCCTAATCTAAAAACAAAAACAAATAAGTTCAGAAAACTTAAACCACAAAAGCATAATCATATGATAGCATTCATCAGTAAATGCTATCTCAGCTCCTCATCAGTCCGAGCTCTCTGTATCTTCCTCTTCCTCTTCATCATCATCTTCATCAAATGCATCCTCCTCCTCAGCTTCATCTTCATCCATGTCTCGGGTTGAAGCTTCAGCTGCTTCAGCTCCTCCATGCCATGGTTCTTCTGGCCAAGCTACCACATTATGGAATTCATCCATAGTCCACCTGTGTGCTGGAGGAGTATCATACATCCCCACTATCATCTCAGCCGTGGCCACCTGCCCTCTGTGGATGGACTGCAACTGAGCACCTATAAGAGACATATACATGTCCCTCATCTGGAATGGTTCTGCCTCATGAGTATCAGCAGAAGTCCTGCTCTGTGCTGGCCTTCTCTCTCTACGAGCCTGGCGTGGTGGCACTGGCTGGGCTGCCTCCTCACCTCCACAGTACTGTCTGTAATAGGCCTCATCTATAGCTTTTCTTGGCCTCTCAAATGGTGGAACAGAAGTGTCCACCCCAGCTAGCTTGCAAAGGTGAGTGATCAAAGAAGGATGTCCCAGTGGTGCTTTGTTGTTTGAGGTGTTAGCACACACACTAATCTCATCAGCTATCACCTGCCCAATATTAACATTCAAGTTTCTGGTAACACAGTAGATGAAGAGTGCCCTGCTGAGAGTAATATCTGACACATGTGAACATGGCTGAATGTTGGCATGAGAAAATGCCATCCAATAGTCAAATCTGTCCTCCTAATATTAACCACTGAGCCAGATCTATTCCTTTGGAAGTGTCCTCCAGGTATGCACAATACTCTCTCAACATCCTCAAAGTCAGCACCTTCCTCCATGCTAAGAGCAAACTGGCATTGCTCACCAGCCCACACAGTATCCAGAAAGTTATTGATGGAGTCAGGATCATACCTGATAACATGGCCTCTAACATAGCCCAAATAATTCTCAGCTGGATAATCACCAATCTTCTTTGCATTGGTGTAAAATTCTTTCACCACAGCTATGTTGGCAGGTGATGGATAAGTGGCTAGCTTCCCCCAATCATTCCCTAACACTTGCTCTCCAAATTGAGGAGCAAAGTTAGGTATCATTCCAACCTTTCTCTCCATTAGAAGTCTCCTGTCCTGAACCACCCTAAAGTGCTTCTCATGTTTCCTAGAGAGGAACCTGCCATTATGGGGCTGCTCTGGTTCCTTTTCCTTTCTCTTGGTTGCCATGGTTTTCAATCTCTTTCCTGAAGAGGATGCCATTCCTGCATTCAAACATAAATCCAAAACCACAGAACATGATGTTAATCATTAGTAAACACAAAACAAAACTCCTTTTGAAGCTAAACCACCGCTGAGGGCCAGAATTTCCCCTCAGCGCCACCAGTGCCACATCCAAACACGCAACAAACCAGAAAAAACCAATCTGGCAGAGTGCCGCTCAGCGGTAAATGCCGCTCAGCGGTGATCTGCAGATTTTTGCAAATCTCTTTTTAAAACTGTCCTAACTCCACCCAAATGAAATTTTCAGTTTTCCAGTTCATAATCAAGCAGTTTAATCGGTTCAAACATCAAATATATCATCAAATTATGCATAGAAACTAAAACCCCTAAATATTCATGCTTTGACAATCACATTCAAATTCAAGAACCCTAGAATGAACAAAATGCATTTTACTTACTTGGGTGGAGATGCTAGATGATATGAGAATGCTCTCTTCCAACCCCAAACTTTGATGACACACTAGTATAAAAGTGAGTGGAAGAGAAATCTTCTAAAGAGGGAAGAGTAGAAAGATGTGGAAAACCTAGGAGAAGAGGTGTGGAAGTGTTTATGCAGAGAAGAACTTGAAAGAGTGTAAAAACGCGCAGCTTAGGGTTTAAAATTACCCCAATGGGCTCGGGTTCCGCTAAGGGGAACTTAAGCCCATCTGCGTTAGTACCGCTCAGCGGTAAATGCCGCTCAGCGGCACTTTCGTGATGTGCCCTTCTCCTTCTTTTCTTGACCTACGTGCCTTCCTAGCATACCCCTCATAGGTTCCCTGCAATTCAATGTTAAAAATGCTTATGCAAACCCTAACTAAAATAGACAAACAGAAAACAATCAATCAACTGGGTTGCCTCCCAGGTAGCGCTTGTTTAACGTCACGAGCCTGACCCAAAATTGATGGAATCGTACTTGACGTAGTCCTCCTTTTGTATTTTTACTTTTTATAGTTTAGCTCTTAAGGAGCATGGGTTACTATAAATACCCAGCTCCTTTATTGTATTGTCACTTTTGAGATTAATGAGAATTAAGTTTTCTGAAATAGAAACAATTCTCTCTTGAAAGTCAGGCTAGAGAGTCCAAAGACTCCCTCTAGCCACCTTCCAAGCACACTCTCATTCTTTCATTTCTTCAAACTTCACGGTGCTTCTCTTTCATTTCCACGCTGATCCTCCACTGCCACATCTGGCACGCGTCAGCTGCCAGTACGTCTCCAGCTTCCTTGCATCAGCGCTCTTCAGCCACGCGTTCTCTGTCGAACGCATCACTTTCCATTTTCCCACTTTTGCATCCACATTTCTCTCATTTTCCATTTCGAAGAAACCTCATCTGCTAGGGTTTCTCCCTCTCAAACGCATCATCATCACAGTAAGCCTCTACTCCATTTCTATCTTCACAGATCCACGTCTCTTCCTCCGTAAGTTTCATTCCTCTTCATGAATATACATCTCCTTCCATATTTGCACCTCATCTTCACCATTTCTTTTGATTTCCACCGATTAAAACCTTGTTTCACCTTCGATCCAGACTTTTCACCGATTGTTTTCCTCCAATCTTATGTTTGAACCGATTAATCGGTTCATTTTGAGTTTTCCCTCTTTTCTAGGGTTCGTTCATGATTTTAGGGTTTTCTATTCGAGTTTAATCTTCTGTTTTTGTTCTTCTTCGAGTTTTTGTCCATTTCCGCTGCGTCTTCACTCGTCGGAGAAGCTTCGAGGAGTCCGAATCGAGCTCGCACAGCTTCGGTCGTCAGCTTCTCGGGCGTTCGTCCATCAAGTGGTATTCAGAGCAAGGTCGAACACGCTTCGAAGATAAGTATCACTTTCCTTGCGTCTTTTCGCTTTGTCTTGATTCTGAGTATTTTGTGTTGATTTGTTGTAATCTGTGTTTGTCTTTGTGTTCTGGTTTAACGCTGTGCGTTTAACTTCTTTCATTTTAGCGTTTATGTTTCGTTCATTGTTTCTGTTCTGAGTTTCCTTCAATTTCTGAGTTAAGTTTGTTTCGCCTCCCTATTTTATTCATTGTTTGTGTTGTTTCGATTTTGTTCTCACTGTTTCGCGTCTATGTTGAATTTTCTTCTTCTTCCGCGTTGTTCAACACATGCGTTTAACTGTCTTGCGTTGTTTCGGTATGTCTTATGTTGATTCATCTTGTTTTTGTCTTGTTTTGAGTTCTATATTGTGATTCGGTGCATCTGTGTGTTTAATCTGTGCTTGAGTCATTATTTTTTAGTCTTATTATCATTTTATTTCGGTGCAAGTATTGGTTTGAGTCTTTTCATTTGAAAATCACATTTCTGTCATGTTCTAGTCTTGTGCATTGTTTTTAATTGTCAGTTTAATTCGAGTTTAACTAGCTGATGCTTGTGTTTTGTGATTCATTTGTGTTGCTTGCACTGAGTAAGTTCTGTTCACCGTATATAAGCTATGACATTTAGATAAATGAGCTTGGTGGCAGATTTCAGTGGTAGAGATAATGAATCTCATGTTCTTGAATCTGTTTAATGATAGCTTTGCTTGGTTTCTGCCTAATCAATAACAAGTGCATACCAAGTGAGCAATGAAAGGCTCAGCCTAGCTCGGTTGCACATTGATTAATCAACAGATTTGTGATTTGGCCAGCTACACCGAACTGGTTTTTCTTTGAAGTCTGTGTTAATGTTTTGAGTGTGTGTTTGTTCTGCTTGGTATAAGTTCATTGCTAAGCTTCTAGTTCAATCATATTCAAGAGTCATTTGTGTTTGCTGTTTTGTTATTCAAGTTCAATTTCTACAGTTTTGGTTAAAAGTGAAATTTGATGCTAGAGTCAAAAGTTATCAATGAAACCAATTATGTCTTTTCTTTTTATTAAGTTGAACCATTAATCTGATACAAGTCAAGTGCTGATTTGTAAGCTGCATTGATCTTAGTCTATTGTGGATTGTAGCAAGAGTTGTAAGTCAATAACATTTGAAGCAATTAAGGATTAATCCTACTGTTAAAAAAAAAAAAAGAGTTGAAGGACTTAGTGCAATTCACAATAGCTGCCTCTAATTCGGAACATCAAATATGAGAAATAAAACAAGTTTCTCTGAGGCACAATGTCAAACAGTTTGGTATGCCAATTTATAAATCAAATCTGTTCAGTATTGGTTCAACTTAAGTCCCTTTTCTTGCTTTACTAATCTGTTCTAGTTCTATTCCTTAGGTTCTATTTGAGTGCTCACATTATTCAAAGCTTTGTTTCTTGCTTGTCTTGGTTGATAACTCTGGTTTTGTCTATCACATGTGCAATCTATTCTGCTGATCTTAATTTGAAGCTTTTACTTGCTTTATTCATCTGATCTAGAGTTGTCTTAAGTAATAGATCTGCTGTGCTGTCATTGTTTTGTGGCTGTCTTACTATGTTCTGCATATCACTTTGCATTGTCTAGCCTCTGCCTGTTTGAGAAGTTGTTACACTCTGGTTTCTGGAAATTGAAAGAAGGTTTGTGTGCTTGGTAGCATCTTAGGTGGTGGTGGTCTAAAAGACTCTCAAGTCTTGAACTGCCAAGGGAGAATCTCCCTTCCAAACCTTTCCATTTTGAGTGCTTTAAGCTTTTAAAAAGAAGCCTGAGTGTTGTGAGTTTTGTAAGGCTGATTTGGCCTAATTCCTTGGCACTTTGAAATAGAGAATTCATTGTTAATCTAACTGTTTTGTGATTGTTCATTGTGCAGGAAAAGAAATTGGATCAATTAGATTGGAGCAGTTGTGATTTGCTTAAACTGACATTGCATTCATTTTGGATTATAAACTGCTTGCTGAAATCATTGAGATATTATATGTCTGAATGTGATTACTGATTTCATGGTTTGCTTACAATTGTTGAAATCTGTTGAATACTTATTAGCACCATCACTCTTTCTTTGTTGAGATCATTTTTCCCAAATGCATATAGAAAATATTTTCCTGGTATTAATCACATGCAGATTTCAGTTTTGTTCAGATTGATTGATTGCATACCCTTGCATGCCACCTAGTTAGTTGTTCATGGACTGATTTATGCATGAATTGATTTGCTTGGAGTAATTAGGCTTGTGCATGAACTTGTTTTAACTGCCAAAGCATCATTCCATTTGAAGAAGTGACTAAAGCACTTATTTTCCAATTCTGACGTTGTGGTTGAATTAAGCACATAATTCTTTTTACCCATTGGATTGATCAGAATTTAAATTAGAATTGAATGGTTGTTTAAATCAGTTTAGTTCAGCTTTGAATTACACCCATTGCATCTGGTTTAATATCCATGTCCTTGTGTATTTTGCTGGATTTGGTGCAATTTCTGTAAGCAGATCTGAACCGAATCAGTGCAGGGAGAAAGTGAAGAATGAATCTGCTGATTAGTTGAGCACAAGGAAGAACCTACAACAAAGTCCACTAAAGCCAACAACTAGAAATAGCATTAATTAGGGAAGTTGCTTAGCTATATTGCTTTTGTTTGTTTAAACTGTTTGTGTTATAGCTTGCAATTTGTTGGATGTTGTGATTTGCTGAATTGGGTGATTTTCTTGCAGTATAGCCTTGAAATCATAGTATCTCGTGAATGCAGATTTCAAGTTGAGAGCAAAAGGAATCTGCATCAACTGTACCGAGAGAAAGGGAAGTTTACTACCCTATATCTTTGTCTGCCATTTGTTTTAATTAAGTGAATCCTCACATCAGTTTCGGCATATGTGTTTGTAGAACTTGATCAATAGAAACCAAGAAGATTTGATAGCAGCAGTACTAAGTTGAGCACGTGGATCTTCATTTGAACAAGGTGTTTGGGTCAGATCGTGGCAGCAGCAACATCTCTAATTGGACAGGACTGAGATTGACACGAAGCAAAGTGGATTACGTGAATGTGGGTACCAAGAGCACCGTAGCATAGGATTTCAATTTTTGTTTGTATTTGTACTGGGTTTGTGTTTGCCCACTGTTAGTTTTAGTTTTTGTTTTGTAAAAGGGCCTTTTATAAAGTCCAAGTGTTTAGGAAGAGTCCTTGGTGCTCTTTCAAACTCTTGGCAACTTTATTTGCTTTTATTTTTTTAGCATAGCTAGACAGGTGAATGTGTCTTGTTAGCCAAAGCTACAAGCTTCACTATAGGAGTAGACTTTAATATTGATTTGAATTGTGTTTCTCGTAGGGGTCATTAGAGTCCGCTGGATTCTTAGTGTTTTGTTTATATTGATTTGTTTTGAGTTTTACGTTTAGGGGTGATTTAGGCTAAAAGGGATTAAACTCTAAGCCTTTTCACATTAGAGTCCGAGAGTCTAGTCTTTTATTTGTGCTTAATTGTTTGAGTTGTGTACTTTGTTTCTAAAGGTGATTTTAGTTTAAGGGGTAATTAGTTAGTAGCCTAAGACATTTCTGGCAAGGCAAGACTTGGTACTTAAGCAGCTCTTTAGCTCACCTCTCTTACCTGGGACTTGTCTAAGTGAAAGTTTTGAACCCTTTAGATTAAGAAAACTTTTAAAAACAAAGATGTTTTCTTATAGTTCATATAGGTCTTCTAGGTTAGATAAAGTTGATGAAATGTTTAAACAAGCTAGGAATCTTCCATCATTTGGTAAAGACATAGGTGCATTAACATACCTAGCTTGGGAAAAAGAAATTGATAAAATAAATCCTTGGTTTTGTGAAGAGAGTGAATATTATGTTCTTAGTATATATCTCTCTAAGTTAGAAGTGCATGCAAGTGAGTGGTGGGATGAAAGACAATATCATGTTAGGAAAGGTAGAAAGTCCTCCATACGTGATTGGCATGATTTAAAAGCTTGCATGAGAAGAAAGTTTGTGCCTTCAAGCATTAAAAGAAACCTAGAACTAATTAGGGATTGCATTAATAATGGAAAATTATTTCTTGAGAGTTTAAATGATCATGGGTTTCTTCGTAGAGAATTAGAATTTGGGGCAACACTTAAGGAGATCAAGGATAAGAAAAGAGAACGAGAGATTGAGAGAAAAGAAAAGAAAGAAAAGAAAGAAGAAGAGAAGAGAGAGAGAGAACAAATAGAGAAAAGAGAAGAGAGAAGAAGAGAGGAATTAAGAAGAGAAGAAGAGAGAAAAGAAGAAAAGAGAGAAAGGCAAGAAAAAGAGAAGAAAGAAAAGGAGAATTTGTTACTGATGACAAATCCTATTCTTTCAAAGACGGTGGAACCTAAAAGGGAAGGTTTCCAAATCTTTACTTCTTTTCCAATAATTGATCACTTTTCAATTTTTGACTTCTCTTTCAAACCAATTGTCATGAAAACATTTTCAAAAATTGACAATTCAAATCTTGAGTTATTCTTATTTTTAAGAAAACAATTAACTCAAGATAAAATTGAATTTGGACTTCTAAAAATTTCAAAGATTACTAATCAAAGTATTAGAAGTTCTTATTCTCTTGTTTTTAAAGAAAAATTCTTTCTTGGATTGATATTAACCGAAGATATATTTGATGTGTATTGCAGATTTGTGTTTGATCCAGGAGGAAGAAAACTAGATCTAAAAGAATAAGGCCACTCGAAGATGGCCATGCTCCCAAAGATTGTGTGGAGTTTCTTCATAAGGCGATTGTCAGATTTGAGGACAAATCTTTTTTTTTAAGAGGGAGGGTATGATGGAATCGTACTTGACGTAGTCCTCCTTTTGTATTTTTACTTTTTATAGTTTAGCTCTTAAGGAGCATGGGTTACTATAAATACCCAGCTCCTTTATTGTATTGTCACTTTTGAGATTAATGAGAATTAAGTTTTCTGAAATAGAAACAATTCTCTCTTGAAAGTCAGGCTAGAGAGTCCAAAGACTCCCTCTAGCCACCTTCCAAGCACACTCTCATTCTTTCATTTCTTCAAACTTCACGGTGCTTCTCTTTCATTTCCACGCTGATCCTCCACTGCCACATCTGGCACGCGTCAGCTGCCAGTACGTCTCCAGCTTCCTTGCATCAGCGCTCTTCAGCCACGCGTTCTCTGTCGAACGCATCACTTTCCATTTTCCCACTTTTGCATCCACATTTCTCTCATTTTCCATTTCGAAGAAACCTCATCTGCTAGGGTTTCTCCCTCTCAAACGCATCATCATCACAGTAAGCCTCTACTCCATTTCTATCTTCACAGATCCACGTCTCTTCCTCCGTAAGTTTCATTCCTCTTCATGAATATACATCTCCTTCCATATTTGCACCTCATCTTCACCATTTCTTTTGATTTCCACCGATTAAAACCTTGTTTCACCTTCGATCCAGACTTTTCACCGATTGTTTTCCTCCAATCTTATGTTTGAACCGATTAATCGGTTCATTTTGAGTTTTCCCTCTTTTCTACAATGCAAGGAACTTGAATTGATATAGTGAAATGCTGTTGGATTGTTTCCAGCCACTACTTCTTCAAGTTCTTTGCATTGTGCCACTTTAGCACACTTATCCTCTAGCTTCCTTCCCTCTTGGAAGGCCGTCTGAGCTAGAACCTCTGCCTACACACTCCAAAACCGCACCAGACAATTCATCAAACACCTTCCGTGCACCTCCAACTACATCTCCGTTTTCCAATTCCGCTGCCACCTCTGGTCTGAGAAGTTGCTCATTCTTGAAGAGTGAAGCTGCTTCCATCAAAAATCCTCCAACACCCATCAGTAGGTGTTTCAAACTTACCAGCACCCATCAGTAGGTGCAAAATCTTCTCACCAACACCCATCAGTAGGTGTTACAAACTTAGTATCCTTCAGTTGATGCTAAATCCAACAAAAATAATTACAGAATAATATTCACAAATTATAAATTACAAAACCAAATCAAAAGTTTGTAAATCCACTGGGTTGCCTCCCAGCAAGCGCTTCTTTAACGTCATTAGCTTGACCCTGTTAAAGCTCACATTCCATCTTCTTTATAATTGATGTAGTCCTTCCACCAACCTTTCAACTGCTTCCTTTGGACTGTTTTGGACTCTCTAGAATATGGAGACTCTATCTCTATCATCTCCTTCTCTTTAAAGCCTTTAATAACCCACAACTTGTTCTTGAGTCTTACAGGTGTGCCAAGTTGGAGTCTTAATTTTTTCCAGTCTCTAGGAACTTCTTCTCCTTTTCCAATCTCTTCTACCTTGGGTGCCTGAAAATACAAACAATGGTTATCAGAAACCTTAAGATTTTTATTTTTACCTCTAGTTATGGGTGCATCTCGAAATGCAGCTTTATAACTGGCTTCTTCCTCCTTTGCTTGTATCTCATCTTTGAACACATCCACCACCACTCTCTCCTCTCTGTCTTGGAGAACCACTATACCTTCATTCACATCAATGATAGCCCTAGCCGTTTTCATAAACGGCCTTCCAAGTATGAAAGGTATTTTCTCAGTTTCCATCTTCATCACCACAAAGTCTGCCAAGAACTGAAGTTTGCCAACACAAACTACAATGTCTTCTGCAATCCCACATGGCTCCTTTGAAGATCCATCAGCCATTACAAGATTAACCTTTACAGGTTTTATTTCAACATGGCCAATTTGCTCCAATAGAGAATAAGGCATCAAGTTAACACTTGAGCCTAAATCAAGGAGAGCTTTCTTTACCTTTTTCTTCCCTATAATGCAAGGAATAGAAAAACTGCCTGGATCTGCTGCTTTTGGTGGGAATAATTCTTTCTTAACAGTTATACACTTTTCTTCCTCATCCTCTCTAAGTCTTCTTTTTGTAGAGGTTCCTTCATCTGATTTGGTGTAAACTGCTATTTTCTGTAGAATTTGTTCCCAAGGAGCTTCATTATCAACCATTTTGAATAAATCTGTGAAATCCATTGGTTTCTCCGGATTTGTTAGAAAAGGAAAAGTGTCCTTTCTTTCTTCTTCTCTTCTCTCTTCTGTTTCATCTTCTTCCAACTCAATGATCTCTTCATTTACACTCTTGACCACTTTGCACTCTTCTCTGGGGTTAACCTCAGTATTAGCCCCAAAGTTTCTGTTGGGTCTTTCTTCCAATTGCTTGGTGATCTGACCCATCTGAATCTCCAGATTCTTTATAGCAGCTTCAGTGCTCTTTTGAGACGATTCAGTTTTCTGGATGAATTGCTGAAGAGTTTCTTCCAACTTTGTTGATCTGTCATTAAGCATAGATAATTGTTGCCACAAGGTTGGTTGCTGCTGCTGCTTATTAAACTGATTAGCCTGCCCAGCTTGTCCTTGGCCAATGCTTGGATGTGGTTTCCAACCCTGATTATAATTCCCTTGACGGTATGGAAACTGATTAGCCATGAAGTTAACATCCTCCAAGGCCTCCACTGGAAAAGCACACTGGCCATTGATGTGATCACCTCCACATAGTTCGCACAACTGGGTTTGTACCTGTGCAGCAGATTTTAACTCTTTAGGTAGTGAAGCAAGAGTTTTGGTCAGAGTTTCCAGCTGTTGAGTTAGAATCTTATTCTGTGCTAGCAGAGCATCATGGGTTTGTAATTGAAGAACCCCTTTCTGTTGCATAGGGGCGCCTCTTTCATTGTGAAGCTCATTATCACTTGTAGCCATATTTTCAATAATTTCAGTTGCTTCCTCTGGAGTCTTCCATTTGATATTGCCTCCAGCTGAGGCATCCAACATCATCTTGGTTTGTGATCCAAGCCCTCCAAGGAAAGTTAGGACTACTTCTTGATCTTCAAAGCCATGCGTGGGAGTTTTACGTAACAAGCTTTTATACCTGTCCCATGCATGTCCCAGTGATTCCTCCATGCCCTGCTTGAATGAAGATATCTCTTGCTTTCCTTTAGTCACTTTAGATTGTGGGAAGTATTTGCTTAGAAACTTTGTAACCACTGCTTCCCACTCCGTGAAACTTTCTTCTGGAAAAGAGTTCAACCAAAGCTTAGCATTGCCCCCCAATGAGAAAGGAAACAAGCTAAGTTTGATAGCTTCGTCTGGCACCCCATTGATCTTGACCGTGTTACAAATCTCATTAAATGTTGTAAGGTGCTCATATGGGCTTTCATGTGATAACCCATTAAATTGATTACTCTTTACCAATTGAATTAATGCTGGTTTGACCTCCATGTTGGCTGCATTGACTCTAGGCCGAGCTATGCTATTGAAGTGCTGAGGTCCAGCAAGATTAGTGTAATCTGCAAGAGTTCTTCTAGCATTATTATTGTTCTCCATACTCCCTGTGCTGTGAACAGAACCTTGTGGTGATGATTGTAGGAGAGTTTCAGGAGAAGGGAAAAGTTCTCTGGACCTTCTGATTCTTCTCCTCCTTCTACTCTCGTCTAGTCCTTCAAGTAGTGGTTCTGTTGTTTTCTTACTTCTAGTTCGAATTGCCTTCTGCATGCACAAGAAAACAAAACCCTAGAAAAGATTTGTTAGCACAAAAAGATATAGAAGAAAATAAAGATTGAAAAGATATAAGAAGATAAAAGATTTAGAAGATAGAATCAAATAAAATATAATAAAACCTAATCTAAAAAAATAAAATCTAATCTAAAAGATAAAATAAAATAAAATCTAATCTAAAAAGATAAAAATAAAATCTAACCTAAAAGATAAAAATAAAATCTAATAAAATCTAACCTAAAAAAAAAAAAAAAAATCTAATAAAAACCGAAAAATAAAAAACAGAAAACAGAAAAACAGAAAACAGAAAAATAAAATAAAAATTCGAAATTAAAATAAAATCTAATCTAAAAAGATAAAAATAAAATCTAACCTAAAAGATAAAAATAAAATCTAATAAAATCTAACCTAAAAAAAAAAATAAAATCTAATAAAAACCGAAAAATAAAAAACAGAAAACAGAAAAACAGAAAACAGAAAAATAAAATAAAAATTCGAAATTAAAATAAAATCTAATCTAAAAAGATAAAAATAAAATCTAACCTAAAAGATAAAAATCAAATCTAAAAAAATAAAATCTAATAAAAACAGAAAAAATAAAAACAGAAATTCAAAATTAAAGTCAAAGGTAATCAATAATCACACAAATTAACCAGTTAAACCACGAGTCCCCGGCAACGGCGCCAAAAACTTGATGGACAAATTTGTAAGCACCAAAATATGATGTCACAAACTTGTTTCACAATCGGCAAGTATGACCGAATCGTTCAAGTAATAAAACTTGGTAAGACCAAGTATCGTTCTTCCCAAAGGACTCACGGCCTAGTTTAGTTATGTGATTTCTTGATTAGCTAAGACTTAAGAAAACAATGATTGAAATTTTAATATGCAAGACAAAAATAAACATGTATGCATGAATTGATCAATGGCAAAGACATAAGATAAACACTTTCAATGGATTAAATGAATGAATATGTTGTTGGGGGTCAATTTCATCTCATCCACTCTCATATATTTTAGGAATTCCTCTTTCAAATCATCATTGTTAATGCCACTCTCTAATGTACCATTCTAGATGGCTTCTCCCTAATCAAATAGTTCATACAATTCCTAGCATTCCTAATGATTAGTTCATGAGTGCAGGAGCTTAAGGCAACCAATATAATGTTGTCAGTAAAATATTGGGAGAAATTCCCCGGATCTAGATTTCCCCGTACGTGTCCGTATCAACAAAACCAATAATCATGCATTAGAATGAGTTAAACAATGCAAGCATTGAGCAAAGAGGAAAAACCCTAACTAATGATGAAAAGAAAGCATATGTCTTAATTCAAAGATGTATTCAACAAATCCATATATGAGAGCTTCAAGAGATTACATTGATTCCCCAACAAACATACAAGGTTTAGTTCACCATATTCATGGTGAACCTAGATGAATAACAATGAAAGTATGAAAGAATAAACCCAATAAAGGTGAAGAGGTAGCCTGAGCATCCAAGATCCTCCTTCAAAGGGGTGAAAGAGAGAGTGTTTGCCTCGTTTCTGCCAAAGATGTCTAACTAAAGGACGTGCAAGCCCTTATATACTAATCTAGAGTTACAAAAGATTACAAAAGCCCAAGCCCGAAAAGTGCCGCTCAGCGCCATTTACCGCTCAGCGGTGGTTACGCGTCTTCTTTCTTCCCCTCAGCGGCCATTTGCCCCTCAGCGGTTCCAACGCCACCTCTTGAGTGCCGCTCAGCGGTAGTTTGCCGCTGAGCGGTGCCTTCGACTTCTCCTTTTTGCACTCTTTCTTGTCTTTTCTAATGTCCTCTCTCTTATTCTTCACTTCTTTCACCAAATTCACCTCAAAACCTACACAAAAACACTTAAATCAAGCATAAACCTGTCCAGCTCTCTTATTTCTGAAAATATAAACAAAAGGCATGATTTCAAGCTAGTTTCTAAGTCTAAAGGTTGCTTTTAGTATCAACTTTAAGCATGAAAATAACAGTTTTTCAACTGTTATCACCTTTAAGTTTTTGTGCGAATGTAATGCATGAATAATTGCTAGGGAGACAAGACATTATAAACTAGTGATTAAGAGTAGGCTTTCTTCACCAAGACATTGGGTTTAAGGTAAATTAGAAAGTGACATTAACATTAATGAAGAAGATGAATTCTTGAATACATGAGAGTGGATAGGATGAATTGAAAACCCCCAACAACATCATCATTCCATATATTTCAAATACGTTTTTCTTCTTTTGATCCAATTGATCGATACATGCATTCATATTTACTTTTCGGTATTTGCATTTAAACCTACAAGAATTTGTTTTACAAGTCTTATTTAATCAAGAAATCATACAACTTTTTAGGCCATGAGTCCTTTGGGTAACGATACTTGGTCTTATCATTTATTATTACTTGATACGATTCGGTTACACTTGCCAAGGGTTAACAATAATCTTTTGAGGCGGTTGATAATAGTTGAAAAATTGTTATTTGTGGACTTAATTTTGACCTTAAAGACAACCTTTATGACTTAGAAACTAGCTTCTAATCATGCTTTTGCATATGTTTTGGAAATAAGAGAGTTGGATGGGTTTTATGCTTGGTTTCCCTTATTTTTGCAGGTTTTAAGATGAATTGAATGGAAGAAGTGAAGTAGCCATAAGTTGGAGTCAAAAAAGGAAGAAAAAGTGCATAAAAGAAGAGCCGCAAGTACCTCTTAGCGGAAATTATCGTTGAGCAGCACTCTGAAGTCCCACAGTCACCATTGAGGGGCAAAACTACAGCTGAGCGTGAAATAGAAGAACCACATTTACCGTTGAGTGGTAATTACCGCTGAGCGCCATTTTAATGGGCCTTGGGCCATTTTTCTGTAATCTTTAGGAGTCTATATAAGGTTTTAGTCGACCTATGGTTAGTATCTTTTGGCAGAATGAAGCAAAATCACACTTTCTTCACCCCTTGGATGAGGGTTTTGGATGCTAAAGCTCCACTCTTCAAATTCTAGGGTTCTATCTTTCATTCTTTCATTGTTTTTCATCTAGTTTCAACATGATTATGGTGAACTAAACCTTCATTGTTTTTGGGGAATCAATGTAATCCTTTAAAACTCTCATGTATTGAATTGGTTCTCTAATTCATATGCTTTCTTTCATTAATGGTTAGCGTTTTTCTTCTATACTATGTGCATGCTTTGTTTAACTCATTCAATTGCATGATCATTGATTTTATTTGTATGGACACATATAGATAAATGTAGACATGAAGAAATTCTCCCAATAGTAATATTGCCAAGACATAGGGGTAGGAGGATTGGTTGCCTTTAAGCTTCTGTGCGAATGTAATACATGAATAATTTCTAGGGAGACAAGACATTGTAAACTAGTGATTAGGAGTAGGCTTTCTTCACCAAGACAGTATGAGAGTGGATAGGATGAATTGAAAACCCCCAACAACATCATCATTCCATATATTTCAATCACGTTTTGCTTCTTTTGATCCAATTGATCGATACATGCAGTCATATTTATTTGTGAACCACCTGTATAAGCTCACATATAAGCTCATTCAAGGCCAATCATGGCCAATCAATATCCATACCGTCAGGGGAATTTCAATCAAGGGTGGAAACCACACCCAAGCATTGGTCAAGGACAAAGTGGGCTAGCTGGACAGACTGGGCAATTTAACAAGAACCAGCAACAACCAACCTTATGGCAATAAATTTCTATACTTAATGAAAGATCAATAAAGATGGAAGAAACTCTTCATCAGTTCATACAGAAAACTGAATCTTCTCAAAAGAGCACTGAAGCTGTTATTAAAAATTTGGAGATTCAAATGGGTCAGATTACCAAGCAGTTGGAAGAAAGGCCTGACAAAAATTTTGGGGCTAATACTGAGGTTAACCCTAGGGAGGAATGTAAAGTGTTGGAGAGTGCAAATGTTGAAACAGTTGAGTTAGACAGAGAGAAAGAAAAAGAAGAGAGAGAAAAGAAAGAAAAAGAAAGAGAAGAGAGAAAAGAGAAAGAAGAGAGAAAAGAGAAAGGAGAGAGAAGAGAGATAAAAAGTAAAGATATTTTTCCTTTTCCAATAAATCAAGAGGAACAATTTGATTTTACAGAATTATTCAAGATGGTGGACAATGATGTACCTTGGAAGGAGATATTACAGCAAATTGCAGTTTATACTGAACCTGAGGAAGAAGTCTCTACAAAGAAAAGACGTAGAGATGATGATACAAAGAAGTATAAAGTTGTTAAGAAGGAGCCATTCCCTCCAAAAGAAAAAGATCCAGGAGGCTTTTCCATTCCATGCACAATAGGGAAGAAAAGGATAAAGAAGGCTTTACTTGATTTATGATCAAGTGTTAACTTGATACCTTATTCTTTACTTGAGCATATTGGTGATGTTGATGTGAGGCCTATAAAGGTTAATTTAGTAATGGCAGATGGATCCTCAAAGGAACCCTATGGAGTAGTAGAGGATATTATAGTTTGTGTAGGCAAACTACAGTTCTTGGCAAACTTTGGTGATGGAGATGGAAACTGAAAAGATACCCATTATTCTTGGAAGACCGTTTATGAAAACGGCCAAAGGCATCATTGATGTGAACGAAGGTATAGTAGTGCTCCAAGACCGAGAAGAAAGAGTTGTTGTAGATGTCTTCAAAGAAGAGAGGCAGATGCAGGAGGAAGAAGCTAGTCATAAAGCTGCATTTCAAGATGTACTCATGACTAGCCTTAAAGATGAAAAGCCCAAGGTTAAAGGTAAACATTGTTTGTTGTTTCAGGTATATGAAGAAGAAAAGATTGGAAGAGGAAGAAAAGTTCATGATGACTGGATGAAAGAACGACTCCAACTTGGTACACCTGTGAGATTCAAAAACAAGTTGTGGATTGTAAAAGGCTACAAAGAAAATGAGATGATAGAGATAGAGTCTCCACATTCTAGAAGAGTCGAAAAAGTGTACCGGAAGCAGTTGAAGAGTTGGTGGGATATGAACATCAACCATGAAGAAGGAACTTGAACTTTATTGGGTCAAGCTAATGACGTTAAAAGAGCGCTTGCTGGAAGGCATTCCAGTGATTTGAGGACACTTTTTCTTTTGATTTTATTTTTGTTTTGTAATTTTTAATCAGTTGGACATTATTTTTGTAAATTTTTGGGTATAGCATCTACTGAAGGATGCTAGGTGGAAGAGTATCTACTAAAGGATACTAGGTTGTTACACCTACTAATGGGTGTTGGTAAGAAAGTTTTGCACCTACTAATGGGTGTTGGTGGATTTTGGGTCAGGCTCGTTGATAACAGTTGAAAAACTGTTATTTTCATGCTTAAATTGATACTAAAAGCAACCTTTAACACTTAGAAACTAGCTTGAAATCATGTTTTTATTCATATTTTCAGAAATAAGAGAGCTGGACAGGTTTATGCCTGATTTCAGTGTTTTTGTGCAGGTTTTAAGCTGAATTTGGTGAAAGAAGTGAAGAAGGAGAGAGATGAAATCAGAAAAGACATCAAAAAGTGCAAAAGGAGCAGACGCAACTGCCGCTCAGCGGCAGTTTACCGCTGAGCGGCACTCAGGAGTTCACGTTGGAACCGCTGAGGGGCAAAATGGCCGCTGAGGGGAAGAAACGACTCACGCACTTACCGCTGAGCGGCAATTTACCGCTGAGCGGCACACTTATGGTCTTGGACCTAGATTTTTTGTAATTTTAGAATAGTATATAAGCTTTAGGACGTCCTAGGGTTTGTATCTTTGGCAGAAACGAAGCAAACACTCTCTCTTCCACCCCTTTGAAGGAGGATCTTGGATGCTCAGGCTACCTCTTCACCTTTCTAGGGTTTTATCTTTCATTCTTTCATTATTGTTCATCTAGGTTCACCATGAATATGGTGAACTAAACCTTGTATGTTTGTTGGGGAACCAATGTAATCTTTTGAAGCTCTCATATATGGAATTTGTGCTTGCATCTTAATCTAAGACTTATGCTTTCTTTCATCATTAGTTAGGGTTTTTCCTCTTTGCTCAATGTTTGCTTTGTTTAACTCATTCAATGCATGATTACTGGTTTTGTCGATACGGGAACGTACGGGGAAGTCTAGATCCGGGGAATTTCTCCCAATAGTATATTGGTTGCCTTAAGCTCCTGCGCTAAATAAACTAATTATTAGGAATGCTAGGAATCGTATGAACTCGTAATTAGGGAGAAGCCTTCTTGAAAGGTAATTTAGAGAGTGGCATTAACAATGATGACTTGAATGTTGAATTCCTAAAATATATGAGTGGATAAGATGAAATTGACCCCCAACAACATACTCATCAATATATTTCATTGAAAGTGCTTGTCTTTTGTTTTAGCCATTGATCAACCTCATGCATACATGTTTATTTTCGTCTGTTGCATATTAAAATCCAATTATTTCGTTCTTAAGTCTTAGCTAATCAACGAATCACATAACTAAACTAGGCCGTGAGTCCTTTGGGAGAACGATACTTGGTCTTACTGAGTTTATTACTTGAAACGATTCGGTCATACTTGTCGATTGTTAAAGAAGTTTGTGTAATCATATTTTGGTGATCATAAAATTGTCCATCAAGTTTTTGGCGCCGTTGCCGGGGACTCGTGGTTTAACTGGTTAATTTGTGTGATTATTGATTATCTTTGACTTTAATTTTGAATTTCTGTTTTTATTTTTTCTGTTTTTATTTTTATTTTTCTGTTTTCTGTTTTTATCTTCTCATCTCAAATTTTATATCTTCTCCTATATCTTTTTGTGCTAACCAAATATTCTAGGGTTTTGTGTTCTTGTGTATGCAGGAGGCAATTCGAACTAGGAGCAAGAAAATAACAGAACCTCTTCTTGAAGGTCTAGACGAGAGTAGACGGAGGAGAAGAATCCGAACATCTAGAGAACTTTTCCCTCCTTCGGAAACTCTGCTACAATCATCACCACAAGGTTCTGTTCATAGCACAAAAAATATGGAGAACAACAATGTCAGAAGAACTCTTGCTGATTACACCAATATAGCTGGACCTCAGCACTTTAGCAGTATAGCTAGACCTAGAGTCAATGCAGCTAATATGGAGGTCAAACCAACACTGATTCAATTGGTGAAAAGCAACCAATTTAATGGGTTATCTCATGAAAGCCCATATGAGCACCTCACTACCTTCAATGAGATTTGCAACACAGTCAAGATTAATGGGGTGCCAGATGAAGCGATCAAACTTAGTTTGTTTCCTTTCTCATTGGGAGGCAATGCTAAACTTTGGTTGAATTCGTTCCCAGAAGGAAGTTTCACAGAGTGGGAAGCAGTGGTCACAAGGTTCTTGAACAAGTACTTCCCACAATCTAAGGTGACAAAAGGCAAGCAAGAGATATCTTCAGTTAAGTAGGGCATGGAAGAATCACTGGGGCATGCATGGGATAGATACAAAAACTTGCTAAGAAAAACACCCACGCAAGGCTTTGAAGAACAGGAAGTAGTCTTAACTTTCCTTGGATGGCTTGGTTCACAAACCAAGATGATGCTGGATGCCTCAGCAGGAGGCAATATTAAATGGAAAACTCCAGAGGAAGCAACAGAGATTATAGAAAACATGGCTACTAGTGATAATGAGCTGCATAGTGAGAGAGGAGCTCCTATGCAAAAAGGAGTTCTCCAATTACAGACACATTATGCCCTGCTAGCTCAAAACAAAATTCTAACTCAACAACTGGAGACTCTTACTAAAACTCTTGCACAATTACCCAAAGAGTTAAAGACTGTTGCACAGGTTCAACCACAGATGTGTGAATTATGTGGTGGTGACCATATAAATGGTCAATGCGCCTTTCCAGTGGAAGCTTTAGAGGATGTTAATTTCATGGCCAATCAATTTCCATACCGTCAAGGGAACTACAATCAAGGGTGGAAACCACACCCAAGCATTGGTCAACGGCAAACTGGGCAAGCTGGTCAATATAATAAGCAGCAGCAGCAACCCACCTTATGGCAACATTTATCTATGCTTAATGAAAGGTCCATGAGGATGGAGGAAACTCTCAACAATTTCATACAGAAGACTGAGTCTACACAGAAGAGCACTGAAGCTGCTATTAAAAATTTGGAGACTCAGATGGGGCAGATCACCAAACAGGTGGAAGAAAGGCCAAATAGAAATTTTGGGGCTAATACTGAGGTTAACCCCAGAGAAGAGTGCAAAGTGGTAGAGAGTGTTGATGATGAGATAGTTGAGTTAGATATAGAAGAGAGAAGAGAAATAGAGAGCAAAAGTACTTTTCCTTTTCCAATCCATCAAGGGAAACAACTGGATGCACTTTGGGAGCAGATTCTACAACAAATCACAGTTTACACGAAATCTGATGAAAACATCTCTACAAAGAAAAGACGTAGAGAGGATGAAGCAAAGGAGTGTATAAGTGTTGAAAAAGAGTCATTCCCTCCTAAAGCAATAGACCCAAGCAGTTTTTCTATCCCTTGTACCATAGGGAAGAAAAGGGTTAAGAAAGCTCTTCTTGATTTAGGTTCAAGTGTTAACTTGATACCTTACTCTTTACTGGAGCAAATTGGCAATGTTAATGTGAAACCTGTAAAGGTTAATCTAGTAATGGCCGATGGATCTTCAAAGGAGCCATGTGGGATTGCAGAGGACATTATAGTTTGTGTTGGCAAACTTCAGTTCTTGGCAGACTTTGTGGTGATGAAGATGGAGACAGAGAAGATACCTATCATACTTGGAAGACCGTTTATGAAAACGGCCAGAGCTATCATTGATGTAAATGAAGGTATAGTGGTGCTCTAGGACAGGGAGGAGAGAGTGGTTGTAGACGTCTTTCAAGATGAGACGCAAACACGAGAGGAAGAAGCTAGTTATAAAGCTGCATTTCAAGATGCACCCATGACTAGCCGTAAAGATGAAAATCTCAAGGTTGCAGGTAACCATTGTTTGTTGTTTCAGGTACACTAGGAAGAAAAGATTGGAAGAGGAGGAGAAATTCCTGGTGACTGGGAGAAAAGAAGACCCCAACTTGGGGCACCTGTAAGAATCAAGAACAAGTTGTGGGTTGTGAAGGGCTTTAAAGAGAAGGAGATGATAGAGATAGAATCTCCACGTCTTAGAAGAATCAAAAGAGTTCACAGGAAACAGCTGAGGAGTTGGTGGGATGACAACATCAACTATAAAGAAGGAACTTGAGCTTTACTGGGTCAAGCTAATGACGTTAAAAGAGCGCTTGCTGGGAGGCAACCCAGTTGAATTTAGAACTTTTAAATTTTATTTTGGTTTGTAATTTTTAAATTTGTTGAACATTATTGTGTAAATATTTTGCTGGACATAGCATCTATTGAAGGATGCTAGTTGGATATAGCATCTACTGAAGGATGCTAAGTTTGTAACACCTATTGATGGGTGTTGGTGGATTTTGGGTCAGGCTCGTGACGTTAAACAAGCGCTACCTGGGAGGCAACCCAATTGATTGATTGTTTTTATTTGTTTCATTTTAGTTGCATAATAGGGTTTGCATAAGTATTTTGAACATTGAATTGCAGGGAACCAGTGAGGGGTATGTCTAGGAGGCACGTAGGTTAAGAAAAAAAAGGAGAAGAGCACTTCACGAAAGTGCCGCTGAGCGGCAACTTACCGCTGAGCGGTACTCTCGCAGAATGGGCTTTAGTTCCCCTCAGCGGAACCCGATCCCATTAGGGTATTTTTATACCCCAAGCTGCGTTTTAGGTTTTCTTTTCAGGCTCTTCTGATGGAATCCAATTCCCAGCTGGAAATGTGTAGGAAGAGGTTCCAGACCAGAGGAAACCAGTAATGAATAATGGTGCAGCGGATGGATGAATTGATGCAGTGTTTGAGGTGTTTTAATGGAGGAAAGGTGTATGGGTGAAGCCTCACAGCTCAGAGGGCCTTCCTACAGAGGAAGGAAGCTTGAGGAAAGGAGAAGAAGTAGCAATTCAAAGGTGACTTAAGAGCACAAAAGCTGGAAAACAATTTCTGCAGCATATCATTAAGCTCAAAAGTGAATCAATACAAGGAAAAGGCCCTCTTATTTATAGGTGAAGAGGAGCCTAATTTCTAATTCTAATTCCCTCATAAATTCAAATTATTCAGATTTATTTTGATCAAGCAAAGTCCATGCCTCTGTCCAGCTCATCCAGCAAGGTGTGTGCTTCCTTCCACATCAGCCACTTCACGTGGAAAATGTTGGTGCATGCCGTAAGCACCTCCTTTTTGGCTCCTTGCTTGATTCTATTGATTAATCTTCTTGGATGGCTCAATCATAGTCTCCAAGATTTATTAATTCCTACAAAACAAAGTATAAGTGCTTTAGTTAAGAGAAGAAGGATTTTTATAAGTCACCTTCCATAGAAGCAAAATAGTATGTGGTCCTTCTTCCTCTTGAATCCTCTTTGCCATTGCTCTAGTAAGAGGTCCAATGTGGATCTTAGATGGTCTTCCATCAGACCCTCCCTCTTGAAAAAGATCTGTCCTCAGATCTGCTTCATCCTGTTGATGATCTCCTGTGAAAGGAATTAAATCGCAGATGTTAAAAGTAGGATTGACACCATAACTTTCAGGAAGGTCTAATATGTATGCATTATCATTTATCCTTTTGACCACCTTGAATGGACCATCTCCTCTTGGACTAAGTTTGGATTTCCTTTGAGAGGGAAATCTTTCCTTTCTCAAATGAAGCCAAACTAGGTCTCCTTTTTCAAAAACTATTTTCTTTCTCCCTTTGTTGTTGTATTCTACATATTTTTGAGTTTGTTTTTCAATTTGGATTTTAACTTTCTCATGTAACTTCTTGATAAACTCCGCTTTAGAAGCACCTTCTTTATGAAGAAAAGAAGATGATTCTGGAAGAGGTAGTAAATCAAGAGGTGTGATAGGGTTAAAACCATAAACAACCTCAAAAGGAGAAAGATTAGTAGTCTTGTGGACTACTCTATTATAAGCAAATTCAATATGAGGTAGATGTTCATCCCAAGATTTGTTATTTCCTCTTAATATTACCCTTAATAATGTAGATAAAGATCTATTTACTACTTCAGTTTGCCCATCAGTTTGTGGGTGACATGTAGTAGAAAATAGAAGTTTAGTTCCAAGCTTTTCCCATAAAGTTTTCCAAAAATGGCTTAGAAACTTCACATCTCTATCAGACACTATAGTTTTGGGTAAGCCATGCAATCTCATTATTTCTTTAAAGAAGAGTCTAGAGATATAGCTAGCATCATCTACTTTGTGGCAGGGTATAAAATGAGCCATTTTACTAAAACGATCTACTACCACAAATATAGAATCATACCCCCTTTGAGTTCTTGGCAATCCTAAGACAAAGTCCATGCTTATGTCCTCCCAAGGGGTATTAGCTATAGGAAGAGGTGTATAGAGTCCATGAGGCATAATTTTGGACTTAGCTTGTAAACAAGCTATACATTTAGAACAATGCCTTTGAACATCTATTCTCATGTGTGGCCAATAAAATTTACTTTCCAAAATGTTTAGAGTTTTATCAACTCCATGATGGCCCATGAGTCCTCCTCCATGACTCTCTTTGATAAGAAGTTTTCTAATGGATCCTTGGGGTATACAAAGTTTTCCTTTATTAAAAAGATACCCCTCAGAAAGATAGAATCCATCAAAAGGCTTCTTAAGACATGATGAATAAGTGGATGCAAATGTTTCATCATTTTCATATAACTCTTTTATGTCATCAAATCCTAATATTTGAGATCCTAGGGTTACTAATAATGCATGTCTTCTAGATAAAGCATCCGCAACAACATTAGTACTCCCCTTTTTGTGTTTGATGACATAGGGAAATTGCTCAAGATATTCCACCCACTTTGCATGTCTTTTGTTTAGCTTTGCTTGCCCTTTAATGTACTTGAGAGATTCATGGTCAGTGTGTATGATGAATTCTCTAGTTACCAAGTAATGCTCCCAAGTTTTTAAAGCTCTAATGAGGGCATACAACTCTTTGTCATAGGTAGGATAGTTTAAGGTAGGCCCCCTAAGTTTTTCACTAAAGTAAGCTATGGGATGTCCTCCTTGTATTAAAACAGCTCCTATTCCTACCCCAGATGCATCACATTCTAGTTCAAAGGCTTTGGAAAAATCAGGCAAAACTAGAATAGGTGCATATGTTAACTTGTGTTTCAAAGTCTCAAAAGACAACTCTTGCTTATCACCCCAAATAAAAGGCATATCTTTCTTGACTAGCTCATTTAAAGGAGCAGCTATGGTGGAGAAATCTTTCACAAATCTCCTGTAAAAACTTGTTAACCCATGAAAACTTCTCACCTCTCCTACATTTCTAGGGGTTGGCCATTCTTGTATAGCCTTGATCTTCTCTGGATCAACATGTACACCTTCTTTTCCCACTTTGAATCCAAGGAAAATCACACTTTCTTGACAAAAAGTACATTTGTCAAAGTTGACAAAGAGATGATGTTCTCTAAGAAGAAGCAAGACTTTTCTGACATAGTTAAGATGTTCTTGAAGGCCTTGACTATAGATTAAGATATCATCAAAGTAGACCACTACAAATCTGCCTATGCATTCCCTAAGCACATGATTCATTAATCTCATGAATGTACTTGGAGCATTGGTCAAGCCAAAGGGCATGACTAACCATTCATACAAACCAAACTTGGTCTTGAAAGCAGTTTTCCATTCATCTCCTTCATGAATTCTTATCTGATGGTATCCACTTTTAAGATCAATTTTGGTGAAGAGATTTGCTCCATGTAATTCATCCAACATGTCATCTAGCCTAGGAATGGGATGCCTATACTTGACAGTTATGTTGTTGATGGCCCTACAATCTGTACACATTCTCCAAGACCCATCCTTTTTAGGGACCAACAACACAGGCACAGCACAGGGACTTAAACTCTTTTGGATCCACCCTTTGTTCAACAAATCATTAACTTGTTTCTCTATTTCTTTTGTTTCCATAGGGTTGGTTCTATAGGCTGGCCTATTGGGTAGACTTGCCCCAGGCACCAAATCTATTTGATGTTCTATTCCCCTCAAAGGTGGTAATCCACTTGGTACCTCTTTGGGAAATATATCATCAAATTCCTTTAAAAGTTTTTGCAACCCCTTTGGTAGAGAACCAAGTTCATGAATGATTGAAACAAATGCCTCTTTGTAATAAAGAAGGAAATGAGGTTGTCCAAGAAAAAGATTTTTGGAAATATTCAAGGTTTGAGGTTGGACAACTTCATGGACTGAGGCATGGGTTACCAAATTCTTTCTTTCTTTCTTATTTTCTTTTTTCTTTTCTCCATCCAACTTCTTCTTAAGAATTATTTGGTCCTCTCTTACTTGTAAAGGTGTAAGAGGACACAAAATAATTTTCTTTCCCTTGTGTTGAATGGTGATTTTGTTGGTGACTCCATCATGTAAAGCTTGTTTATCATATTGCCAAGGTCTTCCAAGTAATATGTGCCCAGCTTCCATTGGTACTATATCACAAACAATTTGATCTTCATATTTGCCAATGGAAATAGGTACACTTACTTGTTCTTTAACTACTATTCCATCATCCTCTTCGATCCATTGAAGTTTGTAAGGTTTAGGATGAGGAGTAGTTGTTAAGCCAAGCTTCTCTACCATTCTAGAACTACAACAGTTGCAACAAGAGCCACTATCCACTATCATTGAACATGTCTTTTCTAAAACTTTGTATCTTGTGTGGAATAGGTTCTCTCTTTGTGACTGTTCTAATTCTACATGTTTACTTTCCAGGAGTCTCCTTACCATAAGTAAGTCACCATCACAAGGTAAAGCTTCTTCTTCGTCAGAAGTGGATGTCTCAGACTCACTATATGAAGAACCCTCACTTTCACTCTCATGCTCAAGGATGTAAGTTGACTTTCTATTGCGGCACTCAGATGCATAGTGCCCTTTTTCCCCACATCTAAAGCACTTAGTCTCCTTACTCTTATGATCTCTTGAAGGTTCTTTGACTTTTTCTTTTCCTCTCTCTCTCTCTGTCTTCATATCTTGGCTTGGTTTGACTACCCTCCCTCTTATACTCTTTCTTATGGTAAGAACTATGAGGGTAATCTTTCTTGGTGGAGCTTTTCCTCTTTAGTTGTTGCTCAACCCTCACACAAAGTTGGACTAATTCATTGAGATCATTGTAGGGTATAAGTTCAACCCTATCTCTTATGTCATAGTTAAGTCCACTTTGAAACCTAGCTATTGTTATCCTAGGTTCTTCTCTTATCCTAGCTCTCAACATGAGTAACTCCATTTTTTGTCTATATTCCTCAACACTCATGTTCCTTTGTTGGAGTTTATGGAGTTTATCCATTATCTCCCTATCATAGTAGGCTGGTACATGCCTCCTCCTCAAGGCAGCTCTCATTTCATTCCAATACCTAATGGAAGGTAAGTGTCTTAGCCTATGGTCCTTGACTAAGGCTGTCCACCAAATTAAGGCATAACCTTGAAAGCTTAGAGAAGCCATGGTGACTCTCCTTTCATCATCTATTTGGTGGCACTCAAACAATTGCTCAACTTTCATTTCCCACTCTAGGTATTCTTCTACATCATCCTTTCCATGGAAGGAAGGAAGATCAATCTTAGGCTCTCTTGGGTAATGCTCTCTAACTCTATGTTGTCTTCTAGGAGGCATTTGGTAGTGGTCATTATTGTGATGACTACTATTTTGCTCAATTTCACTTGGAGAAGATGATGATTCTTCTCTTCTCCTATGGGAAGACCTCTCTTTCTTTTTATCTTGATTAATCAAAAGTTGACTAATCATATCTTTGAGCTCACTAATCTCTTTATCCCTTTGTTCAAATCTTTGCTCAAATTCTTCCCTTAAAGACATTTCACTATTGGGTTTCAAACTTCCTTGCACACTTGATTGACTCATTCTTGTCAAAGGAAAAGGTTTTCACAAAGTTTTCAAAATATTTGACAAGTAATGAGTGAAAAGATTTTCACAAGCTTTCTTTGTTTTTGGTGAAAAATTTCTAAGAGATTCTAGAAGTAAAAGATGTTTCTAAGTAGCTCCCAGGAAGAAGAGGTGAGTCACAAATGGACAAGCTTAGAAACCAAGTTCTTCCTTAGCCAGAGTTTCCTTAGAATGTTCTTTTACTTTAGTTTCTAAGTAGAAATTCTTCAAATTCTTTTTAAATGTTATGAACCTACAAACCAAAGAAAGGTTTACTATATGCTATGCTATCCTAAATACCACGGAGACCTAAAAACAAAAGGATTACTCAAGACATTTAAGGAAAGCAATAAAGATGCAAGAATGTAAATGCTAGACGGCCCTAAGTGAAAGTGCAAGTGACACTTGGAGCCCCTTGACACACTTCCACACTAAAGAAAACGAAATTGGACTATTACAATGTTCAATTGTGAACTTGGAATTGCTTCAAGAGCATTTTCCCAAGTCACTTAACCAAGAAATGAAAATCAACTTTAAACAACAAAGGTTCCGTGATATGTGGTGTAAACAAACTTAAAAGAAGGCCTAAAACTAATGTAAGCTTCACTCTCTTGCTGCTGCAGATTGCTACTCCAAAACAGGTTGCACTTCAAGCTTTTCTGGTGTATTTTTTAGCTGCTGGAACAGCAGAGTTGCAGCTGCTCAAAAGCTCCCTTTTTGTTCCCACTTCAGCCCCCTTTTCACTTCCTAATATGGTGCCTCAGTAGGGAAAAGTTTCTGCTTCTGGATGCCTCACAATAGTTACCACAACACCTCAAGATTCCAGTCAAACACACCAAACAGAATTAGCAAACTGCACCAGAATTTCAAACCAGATTTTTTTTTTTTTTGAATGTTTGACAATTTGGAAGCCAAGAATGGGAAATCAAATGGGGACAGGGATGGAATAACAGAAAGCACTCAAAAGGAACCTAATAATGGTACTAGAACAGATTAAGAAAGCAACAAAAACAGAAATAGCAGATCACAAACTCATCCAGACCAAACTGTTTGATATTTTACCAAAGTGTTTGTTAAAATGCCCCAATGAAAACCAGATTTGGTGTTTTGGGGTTTTTAACTGCCAAAAACTGGATTGCACGATTCAATAGGCTTTTTAACACTTGCTCTGACTTATTTTGATCATTTATTTTCAATTTAAAGTAATGAACTAGCTCTTACTACAATCCAGAAATGAATTTGAACAAGAATGACCAAAACAGTTGCTGGAAAATGATTTCTGCACCAGAAAAAGTGGATTGAAATGGTGGTTTTAAACCCAAAATTGATTGGAAGTGATTCAGCAGTTCAATTGATGCATCAAACAACTTTGTATCATCATTTTAAAGATGTTTAAACATTGAAACAGCTAGAAAACAGATTGCAATGTGAATTCACTGGTGCACTTCCATTTAAAAGGCAATTTTAAGGTTTAAAAAAACAAATCTGCATATAGGCTAGAAAATGACCAAATGAACAGTGCAAACAACTTTGGAATGACAATTTAAACTTGCTCAAATGTTGTAAATGCACAGAAATAGCAAGACTCAACAATTCACCCTTGCTATAGCCTATTTATGCAGCAAATTCCCACCAAAACAGCACCAGATTTAAGAACCTTGTGGATATAAGGTTGGACAGCACACACAATGACTCTAGAGAATGTTATTATACTGAACTAAGCTAGGATTAAAGTGCTTAGTATGAATAAACTCAGACTGGACTAAGCAAAGAATGGTAGCACGGTGAAAAGCTAGAACAGAAAAAAAAAACAAACTGGACAGCAAAGGCTACTGGTTTTTAAGGCAACCAAGCTATGCTAGATGCATTTCCTTGCTTTTAATGGTCTGCCACACCTTTAGCCACTTCCAATAACAGCAAACAAATTTTTACCAAGCAGCAGAATCAAATAAAATCAGCTGAAACAGATTTCAAATTTTAAAACCAGATTTGAATTTCTTGAGCAGATTTGAAACCAGAATTAGTTTCTAGTGCTTTTGCTTCCATCACCAAGGCTAGAACATGTTCTCATTGCCTTATTTGGTTGATTTAAAACTTTTCCAGCACTCTAAACTCAAATAAACCAAAATGAAACCCAGCAGAACAGAAAACCAAAGTGAAACAGATTTAAAACTGCAAATATGGACTACACAAGACTAAAACATAACTGGAATTGAAAATTAAAGATGGAAGAGATATAAACAAGAATGATTCACCGTTTAAAATGAGTAAAAACATGTATGAATACTGGAAACACAAAGAATGCAACAGGAAACACAAAATTAATAACTGGAAAAGCACAAAACAGAAACAAAATTACTCAAAACAGAACTGGAAAACTCAAACAGAGATCACAACAGAATATAGAAATGGAGTGCAAAGATGGAGGAATAGCTTAGCTCCTGGTGCGTGGATGACCTAAGCTCTTATACAACTTGATGGAATCCAATTCCCAGCTGGAAACGTGTAGGAAGAGGTTCCAGACCAGAGGAAACCAGTAATGAATAATGGTGCAGCGGATGGATGAATTGATGCAGTGTTTGAGGTGTTTTAATGGAGGAAAGGTGTATGGGTGAAGCCTCACAGCTCAGAGGGCTATCCTACAGAGGAAGGAAGCTTGAGGAAAGGAGAAGAAGTAGCAATTCAAAGGTGACTTAAGAGCACAAAAGCTGGAAAACAATTTCTGCAGCATATCATTAAGCTCAAAAGTGAATCAATACAAGGAAAAGGCCCTCTTATTTATAGGTTAAGAGGAGCCTAATTTCTAATTCTAATTCCCTCCTGAATTCAAATTATTCAGATTTATTTTGATCAAGCAAAGTCCATGCCTCTGTCCAGCTCATCCAGCAAGGTGTGTGCTTCCTTCCACATCAGCCACTTCACGTGGAAAATGTTGGTGCATGCCGTAAGCACCTCCTTTTTGGCTCCTTGCTTGATTCTATTGATTAATCTTCTTGGATGGCTCAATCATAGTCTCCAAGATTTATTAATTCCTACAAAACAAAGTATAAGTGCTTTAGTTAAGAGAAGAAGGATTTTTATAAGTCACCTTCCATAGAAGCAAAATAGTATGTGGTCCTTCTTCCTCTTGAATCCTCTTTGCCATTGCTCTAGTAAGAGGTCCAATGTGCATCTTAGATGGTCTTCCATCATCTTCTCTGCACAAACACTCCTACATACCTTCTCCAAGGTTTTCCACATCTTTTCACTTTTCCCTCTTAAGAAAATTTCTCTTCCACTCACTTTTTCACTAGTGTGCCATCAAAGTTTGGAGTTGGAAGAGAGTATCTTAGATTGGAAGCATTCTTATTGCATCTAGTATCTCCACCCAAGTAAGTAAAAAGCATTTTGGGGTTCTTGATTTGAATGTGATTGTCAAAGCATGCATATTTAGGGGTTTTGGTTTCTATGCATGATTTGATGATATATTTGATATTTGAACCGATTAAACTGCATGATTATGAACTGGAAAACTGAAAATTGCATTTGGGTGGAGATACGACAACTTGAAAGGGGTATTTCAAAATTCTGCAGAGTTACCGCTCAGGGGTAAACTGCCGCTGAGCGGCACTCTGCCAGACTTGGTTTTCTTGAATTTTTGCGTATTGGATTATGGCACTGGTGGCGCTGAGGGGAAATTCTGGCCCTCAGCGGTGGTTTAGCTTCTCAAGGAGTTGTGTTCTATGTTTTACTAATGATTAACATCATGTTCTGTGGTTTTGTATTTGTGTTTGAATGTAGGAATGACATCATCTTTAGGAAAAAGATTGAAAACCATGGCAACTAAGAGAAAGGAAAAGGAACCAGAGCAACCCCACTCTAGCAGGTTCCTCTCTAGGAAACATGAGAAGCACTTTAGGGTGGTTCAGGACAGGAGACTTCTGATGGAAAGAAAAGTTGGAATGATACCTAACTTTGCTCCTCAATTTGGAGAGCAAGTGTTAGGGAATGACTGGGGAAAGCCAGCCACCTATCCTGCACCTGCCAACATAGCTGCGGTAAAGGAATTCTACACCAATGCAAAGAAGATTGGTGATTATCCAGTTGAAAATTATTTGGGTTATGTCAGAGGCCATGTTATCAGGTATGATCCTGATTCTATCAATAACTTCCTGGACACTGTGTGGGCTGGTGAGCAGTGCCAGTTTGCTCTTTGCGTGGAGGATGGTGTTGATTATGAGGATGTGGAGAGAGTACTATGCATACCTGGAGGACACTTCCAAAGGAATCGATCTGGCTCAGTGGTTAACATTAGGAGGACGGATTTGACTCCTCTTGCAAAGTATTGGATGGCATTTTCTCATGCCAACATTCAGCCATGTTCACATGTGTCAGATATTACTCTCAGCAGGGCACTATTCATTTACTGTGCTATCAGAAATCTAAGTGTTAATATTGGGCAGGTGATAGCTGATGAGATTAGTGTGTGCGCCAATACCTCAAACAACAAAGCACCACTAGAACATCCCTCCTTGATTACTCACCTTTGCAAGATAGCTGGGGTGGACACTTCTGCTCCACCATTTGAGAAGCCAAGAAAAGCTATTCATGAGGCCTATTACAGACAGTACTGTGGAGGTGAGGAGGCAGCTCAGCCAGTTCCACAACGTCGTGCTCGTAGAGAGAGAAGGCCAGCACAGAGCCAGACATCGGCTGAGACACATGAAGCAGATCCATTCCAGATGAGGGACATGTATATGTCTCTTATAGGTGCTCAGTTGCAGTCCATTCACAGAGGACAGGTGGCTACTGCTGAGATGATTGTAGGAATGTATGATACACCTCCAGCCCACAGGTGGACTATGGATGAATTCCATAATGTGGTAGCTTGGCTAGAGGAGCCAATGCATGGAGGACGAGCTGAAGCAGCTGAAGCTTCAGTTAGAGAGATGGAAGAAGATGACGCTGATGATGATGATGCCTTTGAAGAGGATGGAGATGAGGAGGAAGAGGAAGATACAGAGGACAGCTCAGATTGATGAGGAGTTGAGATAGCATTTACTGATGAATGCTATCATATGCTTATGCTTTTGTTGGTTTAAGTTTTCTGAACTTATTTGTTTTTGTTTTTAGATTAGGGTTTGATGTACTCTATTGAACACTTGGTTTGTTATGATGGTTTGCTAATAACTATGATTGTTTGATAAGTAATGTTTGATGATGCTTATTGATTGATTGATGTTGAGATGATGTGCACATCAAAATGCTTATACAGGTGATTCACAAGCTTTGTGAACAAATGCATGATATTATGATTGTGATTGTGAGATTAAGCAGGATGTGTATGTCAAATGTGGATGAGCTTATATGTGAGGTTTTGAGCTCCAGAGTTGTTATTGTTAAATGCTATTACTTTGAAAGCATGAATGACTTTGCCCAGGTTTTCTATGATTGAATCAATTGCTTGTTTTGCATCGTATGATCAAGGCCGTTTGTGGAATATGTTGTTGGGGGTCAATTTCATCTTATCCACACTCATATATTTTAGGAATTCAGCATTCAAATCATCATTGTTAATGCCACTCTCTAAAGTACCTTTCAAGAAGGCTTCTCCCTAATTACGAGTTCATACAATTCCTAGCATTCCTAATAATTAGTTCATCAAGTGCAGGAGCTTAACGACAACCAATATAATATTGGGAGAGATTCCCCGGATCTAGACTTCCCCGTACGTTCCCGTATCGACAAAATCAATAATCATGCATTGAATGAGTTAAACAAAGCAAGTATTAAGCAAAGAGTAAAAACCCTAACTAATGATGAAAGAAAGCATAAATCTTAGATTAAGATGCAAGCACAAATTCCATATATGAGAGCTTCAAAAGATTACATTGATTCCCCAACAAACATAAAAGGTTTAGTTCACCATATTCATGGTGAACCTAGATGAACAATAATGAAAGAATGAAAGATAAAACCCTAGAAAGGTGAAGAGGTAGCCTGAGCATCCAAGATCCTCCTTCAAAGGGGTGGAAGAGAGAGTGTTTGCTTTGTTTCTGCCAAAGATACCAACCCTAAGACATCTAGATCTTTAAATAGGACATAAAAATAATAGAAAACGGGTCTAGGCCCAAACAAATCATAAAATCGCATAAAACTGGCCCAAAAACTCGTCTGGTTGACTTTTTTCGTATTCTGGTTGACTGGTTGACTTTTTGGTTGACTGGTTGACTTTTCTGGTTGACTGGTTGACTTTTCTGGTTTCTGGTTGACTTTTTTGATTCCATCTCTCTCCTTCTTCACTTCTTTCACTAAATTCACCTTAAAACCTGCACAAAAACACTGAAATCAAGCATAAACCTGTCCAGCTCTCTTATTTCTGAAAATATGGATAAAAGCATGATTTCAAGCTAGTTTCTAAGTGTAAAGGTTGCTTTTTGTGTCAATTTTAAGCATGAAAATAACAGTTTTTCAACTGTTATCAATTCATTATACTTTTGTTCTAGTTGCATAATAGGGTTTTGCATGAGTAATTTGAGAATTTCATTGCAGGGAGCAAGTGAGGTTGTGTTTAGAAGGCACTTAGGTTAAGTTAGAGAGAAGAAGAGCACTTTCCGAAAGTGTCGCTGAGCAGTAGTATCGCAAACTGGGCTTAGGTTTCCCCTTAGCGGAACCCGAGCCCATTAGGGTATTTTTATACCCTAAGCTGTGCTTTGTCAGACATCACTCTCAGAAGGGCACTCCTCCTTTACTGTGCAATCAGGAACTTGAATGTCAATATTGGACAGGTAATAGCTGATGAGATAAGGATGTGTGCTAACACAACAAACAGCAAAGCACCCTTAGGACATCCTTCTTTAATTACACACCTCTGCAAGATAGCTGGGATGGATACTTCTGCTCCACCATTTGAAAGGCCAAGGAAAGAAATTGATGAGGCCTATTATAGACAATACTATGGAGGTGAGGAGGCAGCTCAGCCAGTTCCACCACGCCGTACTCGTAGAAAAAGAGGGCAAGCACAGAGTCAGGCATCTGCTGAGACACATGAAGCAGAACCTTTTCAAATGAGGGACATGTATATGTCTCTTATAGGTGCACAATTATAGTCTATCCATAGAGGGCAGGTGGCTACTACTGAAATGATTGTTGGAATGTATGATACACCTCCAGCACACAGGTGGACTATGGAGGAGTTTCATAATGTGGTAGCTTGGCCAGAAAAGCAGGTACAAGGAGGCACAGCTGGAGCAGTTAAAACTTCAGCTATGGAGATGGATAAAGATGATGCTGATGATGATGACGATGATGCATTTGAGGATGCCGAAGATGAGGAAGAAGAGGAGGATACAGATGACAGCTCAGATTGATGAGGAGCTGAGATAACATTGACTGATGAATGCTATCATAACTAGAGCAGGATTTATGTTTTTGTTTGGTTTTTTGTTATGAACTTATTTATTTGTGTTTTTAGAATAGGGTTTGATGTACTCAATTGAAAACTTTGTCTGTTATGATGGTTTGCTTATGTTGATGATTGTTGTTTGATAAGTAATGCCTGATGATGCTTTGATATTGATTGATGATAGAGATGTGCACATTAGATGCTTATACAGGTGATTCACAAGTTGAGAACAAATGAATGATGTTGTGATTGTGGTTGTGATATTAAGTAGGATGTGTATGTCAAATGTGAATGAGCTTATATGTGAGGTTTTGAGCTCCAGAGTTTTTGTGATTGAATGTTATTACTTTGAAAATATGAATGACTTTGCCTAGGTTTTCTATGATTGAATTACTTGCTTGTTTGCATCATATGATCATGGCCATTTGTTGGTAACCCTTGTATTAGCCAATTTCATGAAATTAGCCACTAAAAGAGAACACTTTGTGTTCTATCCTTTGAACCCCTAGCCTTGAACATGATTTGAAAACCCTTGTTGAAAGCTTTACCTTGAGTTAAGTAGAAAATATTTTGTGGTATTGACAAATGTTCAAGTTTGGGGTTGTTGGAAAATAGAAAGGGAAATTGAAAGCATTGAGCTAAGAGCTAAGAATTAAGTATGTGAAAAGAGAAAGAAAAAGAAAGAAAAGAAAAGAAAAAGCAAAAGCTCAATGCAAAGGAAAGTTGGGAATAAGTAAGAATGGTTGTGTTTATATGATTCTCTTAACTCAAGGGTTTTGTGATCTAGAAAAAACAATTTTCTTGTTAGCCCAGCCACATTATAAGCCATAGAAAAGTCCTTGTGATGATGTTTGCTTGTAAGTGTTATTTGATTATGGTTAAATGAAAGGCAAAGTCAATTCATGTGACATTGTGATAGTAGAGCGAATGAGTGATTACCTCTTATACACGTGTGTGTGAGTGAAATACTTTACTTAGTGAGGAAATATTCCATGAGCACATGAACATCCATGCTTAGTTGATTGATCATTCATGAAAAATAGCATTTGTTGGATATTAAGTTACTTTGTGAACACTAAAGCATGTGTATGTCTTGATTGAAGTCTTTGTCATGAGCTTAATTGAAGTTTTTACTTATCTTGAAAAGACGATTTTTGAATGAGTAAACCATTGTATTGATTGGTAGAAGATTGAGTTACATCTTGTTTGCTTGAGGACAAGCAAAGTTCTAAGTTTGGGGTTGTGATAACAGTTGAAAAACTGTTATTTTCATGCTTAAAATTGATACTAAAAGCAACCTTTAACACTTAGAAACTAGCTTGGAATCATACTTTTGTTCATGTTTTGTGAAATAAGAGAGCTGGACAGGTTTATGCTTGATTTCAGTATTTTATGCAGGATTTAAGGTGAATTTGGTGAAAGAAGTGAAGAAGGATAGAGAGGGAATCAGAAAAGACATAAAAAAGTGCAAAAGGAGAAGTCGCAGTTACCGCTCAGCGGCAATTTACCGCTGAGCGGCACTATTTTGGGCTTGGGCCTAATTTTTTGTAATATTACGAATATTATATAAGCTTTAGGTGTTCCTAGGGTTTGTATCTTCTGTTGAGACGAAGCAAACACTCAGTTTTCCACCCCTTGAAGGAAGATCTTGGATGCTCAGGCTACCTCCTCATCTTTCTAGGGTTCTATCTTTCTTTCATTCATTATTGTTCATCTAGTTTCACCATGAATATGGTGAACTAAACCTTGTATTGTTGTTGGGGAATCAATGTAGTCTTGTGAAACTCTCATATATGGAATTTGTGTTTTAACATCTTATTTTAAGATATATGCTTTCTTTCATCATTAGTTAGGGTTTTTCCTCTTTGCTTAAAGCTTGCTTTGTTTAACTCATTCAATGCCATGATTATTGATTTTGTCAATATGGGAACGTACGGGAAAATCTAGATCCGGAGAAATTCTCCCAATAGCATATTACCTAGACATAGGAATATGAGGGTTGGTTGCCGTTAAGCTTCTGCACTTCAGAATTAATTATTAGGAATGCTAGGAATTGTATGAACACGTAATTAAGGATAGGCCTTCTTGCAAGGTGATTTAGAGAGTGGCATTAGCAATTGATGAAAAGAATGATGAATTCCTAAAGTATATGAGAGTGGATAAGATGAAATTGATAACCCCAACAACATACTCATCTATCTAATTTATTAATGTTTGTATTCATCTTTTCCATTGATCAAATTCATGCATACATGTTTAATTATTGTCTTTTGCATTTAAACCCTACAATCAATTGTTAACAAGTCTTAAATAATCAACAAATCATATAGCTAACTAGGCCATGAGTCCTTTGGGAAAAGGATACTTGGTCTTACCTAGTTTTATTACTTGATACGATTCGGTCACACTTGCCGATTGTTAAACAAGTTTTTGGCGCCGTTTTTCGGTGTTCATAAATTTGTCATCACCTCCCTCCATGCATATATAGACAAACTTCATCTTCTCTTTCTCCTTCACGCTCTAGAGGTTAAAGATTTTCTCCGCCTTTGCGATCCACCTCATGGGATCCGTACCTTCAAAAGTAGGTAGTTCAACGTGCTTCCTCCAACTGCGTCAAACTTCTCCTCTGTCTTCTTTCGATTCCTCCTTCGAGTTTTCTGGCGGTCGTCGTTTGCGTCCAATAGTGTCAGAATCACGACTTCCTTCGGAGCTCCAATGCTGGTTCCGGATTCGTCGTTCTTGAGCGCGGCCAAATGCTTGGAATTTGCGAGTTACCGCTCTCATCTCCGCTTTCAATTCTTCTATTGTCGATTCAATTGTGACCATCTGTCCCTCTATTCTTCCTTCTAGTGCGTTTAGTTTCGCCTCCATTCTTCTTCTTCACGTGCTTTGATTGCTCCTCCAATACCGATTCGGCAGGTTAGACCAACTTGTTAGGTTCCTTTGTTTAGGAAACCAAACAGAACACTCTCTTCTCACAATAACTCTTAACAACAAAAGAAGATGAAAGTATTTGTATATATATTATTGAATCTGTAATATATATATATATATATATATATATATATATATATATATATATATAAAGAGAAATACAATTATACGTCTCAAGAAAGCCTCTCTTCCTTCACTAGAAAATGTCCAGTCTATACCCACAAGGAAAATATATGATAATCCTCTCTCCACCTATTCTATTATTATTTATACCCTCTCTTTACTAACAACTAACTTTTGTTCCTAACAAACTTCCCCAACAAACTTCCCCAAACTGTTCTCTATTTCAATGACATTTTGATTAAACCAGGCAAGAAAAGGCTTCATTTCGTTATACATTTTAGAATTAATGATAAAAGTTGAAAAAGAAGGTGTGAAAGATTATGAGTTTACTTTCTTTATTAACATTTAGAAGAGATAAATTTGGTTTAAAGAATTTAAAAAGAAAAGAAAGAAATTATAGATTCAATTTTCTTTAATAACAAAATTAATAACTAATATTTGTCGATAAATAAAAATAATAATGATTTCAATTGTAACACGTCACTAAACGAGTGATGGACTTGTCTTAAAAGTTGTGGAGACATATTTATATTCCCCTTTTATACATTTTTATACTTGTTGATTTTGGCTCATTGAATGAATTTGTTGTCCGAACTTGATGTTTAAAAGCTGTAAGTTACTCTGCAATCAATTGCAGAGATTGCCATATTTCATCACTTTGTACTCACATACTTTGGTTTGGTTTAATTTGAGAGGTTGAGTTGTTAGTTGGGTGAAAAATTCCAAAGAGTACTATTTTACTTGTTCATTAAATTTTGGTGTTTCACTTTCACCTATTTAGAGAAGTGAACTCAGAGTTGATGGTAAATAGCTAGCCTGTCACTTGCACAAAGAACAGACATGTAACTTAATAGGTCCAATCAACTATTTATTCATGAGATTGACCATGCACAATATAAATTTTCACTTTACTAACAGAATACAAAAACTAATGCTATTCTACACTAATTTCCAGAGAGATTGACCATACCCACTTTAAAATTCCATTTTCTTTCTTCAACTGCCAATATCAAGTTCCTGCTTTAAAAATGAACACTTTTAGGTGTTTATGCCTTAAAAGAAAAAACAAGTGAATGTTTGATAACAGAGTACATAAAATGTATTAATATGTAAGTTTTCTTTGGAATTTATCTTATATTTATTTTCCACTTGTTCATTAAATTATTCACATTCTTATTGTTGTTTACTTTACATTCAATGTTAAAATCCCATATTATTTTTATTTATACTTCAACTTTTTATTCAAATTTGAACATTACATACTCAATTGATCATATTATTTGCATAAATATGTACAAATATTTAGATTAAAAGATTCAGTTTGTACAACTAATCAGTTTAATTAACATTTAAATTCAATAAAAATCATTAAAAAGGTGGAACTTTTATTTGTTCATTCTGAAAACTGACTCCTTTCCAGAATAAATATAAAAATCTTTCACTGTGAAATAAATTATTGTATTGAATTTTACTGTTATTTTATTAATTATTATACTTTGATCCATTCAAATTAGAGATTTCTAGTATGGATAGAAAAATTCGTACATAAATTAAAATATTTATCTTTCAAGTAAATAGGATGTAAAATATATTGATAGGAAAATTAAAATTGGTTCTGTTACCACAACTTTGTACTTCCATATATAGCAGAAAAAACTGCAGTACTCAGAAGTAAACAAACATTTCCTTATAGCATGGATCATGTTTCATTTTTGGAACATTCATTACTTTGCTGACAAAGTTGTCATGTCTTTAATAAAGGCAAAAGTAGAGTCTAACCAACCTACACTACACTACACTAAACTAAATTGTCAAATTTTCTGTCACAGATCTTTTTCAGAATTTTAACTATGATCAACCACTCTCAAACATAAACATATGGTCTCAACCATTGGATGGTACATGGTAATATTTCCCTTTACACATGCACCTATAAACTACAGGGCAAGACTCTGCAACCATGCACTTGTAGCTCACTATCACCCTCTTGCAAGGAAAACAAGAACCACATGCATGAGAACAATCTGGCAAAGCAGACCCTGTTGGGTACAGTTCCATTCTCATGTCTTTCTTTGCTCCATTCTACAAACAAAAATTATTATGGATGAAAAAAATGTATGTTAACATCAATATATACTTTCAATAATAATTTTATCATTGTTGTTTAACAAATTACAAGTAGCTGAACAACCATTAATCATTCCAATGAGTAAGTTTTGAATTCTAACCTTTTTTCAGCAAAAAATAATCTGTTTTTCGTAATAATTTTCAAAAGAGAAAAAGTATCTTTATTTTACAAGTGTCCATGGATAAGTTTATTCAAACATAAGTAGATATGGTTGGATTCTATGAACAGTGAAATTAAATTATTGGAAACAAACCTCTTCAGTTGCTGCTGCTTTCTGCTTCAAATTGATAGACTTAGCTGAAGAAAAATAAAAAAAACACACATGAATGTTCTGCAGTAAATGGTCATTTAAACGGCAACATAGTCATAATAATGAGCAAATATAAAGAGACACTTTGTTACTAAAATAATATAATACACTTATTCTAGAAAATTTCAATTTCATACTTGATGCAGAGTTCACTGAGAAGTGTTAGCTGCATGTTAATTACACAACAAATTCAAAACATTGTACTGTCTTTAAGGTTTTACTGATACATTTGATTGGAGCATGTGTGCATGAAGAAGGAAAGTGATTTTTACTGCAACATTAAGTAAAGTAGAGATTTTTACTTACCATGATTAGGGATGATCCCAAGGCTGAAGCCATTAGAAAGTGAAATGAAGAAGGAAAGTAGAAAGAAAAACTTGAAGGCCTGAATTGAGAAAATGGTCATATTCTGTGAAACTACGAAGACTATTTTGATCAGTAGAATGAATTGTTGATGAAAGTGAAGAAGATGGAGATGAAAGTTAGGGAGAAAATTGTTGATGTGAATGTAGAATTATATACATGAAGATGCAAAAGTCCTTTTAAATGTACAATGAGGTACACCTGCTGCATTTCACATGATCCACGCCTCTCTTCTGAAGCTTTCACAAGGTTGCTTACTATTCTAAAATAAAAACATTATCATTATTATTATTATTATTATTATTATTATTATTATTAGTATTATTATTATTATGTTCACTGTTATTATTAACGACTAGTGAAAGATTTTAATAAGTAAATAAAAAAAAAGTGATAGTGGTAATTAAATAAAAGTAATGGGTGTTTTGTTATGTGATGCACTGTTGAGAGGTCTGAATGCTTGCAACAGTGTAAAAAATAACATACAAAATGTTTATATCTAGACTCATAACTAATCTTATATGTATATATATCATTTATAACATTAATAAATGAGATTTTTTATTATTTTACCATTTAAATAATTTTTCTTTTAAGCAAAAAATAACTATACATAATTAAAAAAATTATTTATAATAAATAAAAGTTATCTATAATCAAATTATAAATTTTTTTTATGAAAATTTTTCTAATTTAATAATTATTATAATAAAAAATTTATTAGTTTTTGTTATTATATAAAAATTAAATACATATGCATGAAAAAAATTATATTATTTTGATGTAGACATTTCATATTTATGAATTAGCTTGAGATGTTGCCATAAAAAGATACACAATTATACAATAGGAAGGTTCTTGAGCATGAAATGGGCCCATAGTTAGTGGCAGAGTTTCTTGTACCATTTTTTTTATAATATACTTGCTGTCTTATAAATATAAATTGATAAAAAAAAAATTGTATTTATTTGCATTGATCACGTAATTTAATTTAAGTGACATTGATAATTTAATTTTGTATGTCATCTTAATTACTATAGTGTCAGGTTAAGATGTGAATGATAATGATGCATTTGAATGTATTTATTATTGTCATGTGAATTACATCATCTATCTCTTTCATTATTTTTCATATTAACTACTAATGTTACATTTTAAAAATTAAATAGTTAACAAAAGAATGTGAGAGACAAAAATATCCAACAATTTTATTTTGAACATCAAATTCATGCAGTTATGAAAATAAAAGTTTTTTTCACTTATTCTAATCAAGGCTACATATTTTTAGTCTCTTAGTTTTAGTTTATAAAAAAATTGTCTGATTTCTATATTAATGGTTTTATTTTTATTGATAGATCTCACTTAATTAATATTGATAGATTGTTGCGTCACACCTTTTTAATTAGTATATATACACATTCATATAATATGTATTACTAGACTCATTTAATTAATGTATATTTAAACTTATGGATGTGTATTGTAAAACTCGTTTAATCAGTAAGTGAACAAACTTGTTTAATGTGTGTTAATAAATTCGTCTAATTTGTGTATATCTAATTAGTGCTAGACTTATTTAATAAGTATATAGACGTACTCATCTAATGTTTGTTGCTAGAGTTGTTTAATTACTATATGAACATAGTGATCTAATTAATGCATACAAAGAGTCTTTTAATTGTATTATAAAACTCTTGTTTAACTAGTAAATAGATAAACTCGTTTAATATATATTAATACACTCAATGTGTAATGTAAATTGAGAGACTCATCTAATAAATAAATAAATATATATATATATATATATATATATATATATAAATTAAAAACTAGAAATTTTTTTGTGTAAAGATTCTTAACTTTTCATTTTTTATTTTCTCGAAGGATTTTCTTCTCATTTTTCAATAAATATATTTAAGTAATTGGATTTATAAGATGAGTATTATTTTTTATTATAAAATTCAGTATAAATAAATATTTTTGAAAGCATAAGTTATACTTTATATTTACAATTAAAACATTGAATTATGATAAACGTTATCTTTTATATTTATAATAAAAGAATCAAATGATACAAAATTATTTTTAAGAAAACAAAACTACCCTGTATATTTTCTAGTCTTTCAATTTTATTATTAGGGACTAAACTGATTTTGAAAATATAATGTTATGTCCACAAATTTAATATTGACGAACTAACATGATTAGTTTTTCCAAAACAAATTTTATTTTAGAAACTAATTTTTTTCAAACAGAGATTAAAGGGCCAAACCAATATCCATCTCAAAATATAAGAGAAACATAACTAATATATATGTCTAACTTATAAAAGAGACCGGGAAGAAAAATGTTGATCATTTAATTACAAAAATGTTACGTCTATTACTTGTATATAAGATGTAAATTCAATGACACAGTCAACTTTCTGTTAGCGATAAATGAATGATGAAAAAAATTTGAGGATGATTGAAAATAATATTGGTTGTGTTTATAGGAGTGAAGATAAATAATTTGGGAGAAAATCACCACATTATTTATCATATTTTAAAAAAAAAGAGTTAAACATTACATATTTATTATTTTTATTTTATTCCCACTTAGTTTTAATATTGATTTTGTTTTATCCTTTGTTATTTATTTTGATGTGAAGCAATGAAGTGGGGACAGAAAATTAAATAAGAAGGACGAGATGCAGACGTGATAGGAGTTAAAGTAGTAACTGAGATAAACGTGAGATCATGGTTTCGGAATAAATGAACCCATTTCTTGTACCGAAATCCACTGCTTCACTTCAAACTTCTTATGACCTTTTTAATTCATACATCAATAAATATGTCTCTTTTGAATTCCCATTAAAATATATATTGGATTTTAAATTTGGACTCACATAATCAAACTAATTTTCAATTTTTTTAATCTAGTTTAAATATATATTTTTTGCTATATATAAAACTTCCAGAACTCAAACGGCCTTCTAGAACTCCCAGTATCTTAAACATGGCAGCAATAAAGTTCCAAGAAGATGATATAGTAGCTAGAAAGGTTCACGGGTAAATCAATAAATGCAGAGTTCGAATGGAAATATATGAGGAGCCACCAAACTCATTTTGCAACATATGTTTTCTGAATAGTTATTTTGAAATATTTTCCATGTTCATTTCGGAACCCTAATAATGTATTCTTGTGAAAAACTTTCATTCTAGAAGACTAATCAAACATTTTTTCATAAATCACTTCTACTTCAATCAATTTTTAACAACAGCCACTCATTGTTACTAGATGACTATTTTTAGTAAACCAGTTACTTATGACTAAGTAGACTTTGTGAGTAATGATGAAAGAATTACAAGGTTGTTTGTTAGAGAGGACAATCATTTGTAGATATATGTCTAAAGAGAAATTAACTAATCATTAAATAAAATCAAGAACTCCAACACACAAAGGATGAACAATGTCTCTTTTGACACACAAATGATTAACAATTTTTCTAATAACAATAATAATACTCAATTACAAGACACGCTTAATGAAAGTTCTTATTCTACCCATACTATGTTTTTCAAAGTTTCCTTTTCACAAATATTGAGACTTCTAGCATACAACTCTTAAATCTTTGAGTGAAACGATGAATTCATATATGCATTTGCCTCAATTGATCAAATTCATCCATTCATTCTTGTGTTTAGCCTCAATTGATCAATTTATTTTATTGCATTTGCATTCAAAAAAAATCAAAATTTGTTCTTTAGAGTCTTAATTAGTTGAGTAATCCAATATATGTTTAGTGCCGTGAGTCTCTTGGGAAACGATTCTTGGTCTTACCATTTATTATTACTTGATACGATTTGGTACAGGTACCAAAGTCTTAACAAGTTTTTGACTCTGGTTTCGGGGGTTAAAAATTTGTTTATCAAGTTTTAGGCGTCGTTGCCAGGGATTAAAAATTTGTTTATCAAGTTTTTGGCACCGTTGATAACAGTTGAAAAACTGTTATTTTGATACTTAATTTTGACCTTAAAGACAACCTTTATGACTTAGAAATTAGCTTGAAATCATGTTTTCACTTAAGTATTGGAAATAAGAGAGTTGGATAGGTTTTATGCTTGGTTTTCCTTGTTTTGAAAGGTTTTAAGATGAATTGAATGAAAGAAGTGAAGTAGCAAGGAGTTGGACTCAAAAAAGGAAGAAAAAGTGCACAAAAGAAGAGCCGCAAGTACCGCTCAACGCCACTTTTACCGCTGAGCGGCACTCTGAAGTTTTGTAGTCACCGCTGAGGGGCAAAACTACAGCTGAGCGTCAAAATAGAAGAATCTCACTTACCGCTAAGTGTTAATTACCGCTGAGCGCCATTTTATTGGGCCTTGGCCAATTTTCTGTAATTTTTAGGAAGCTATACAAGGTTTTAGCCGAATTAGGGTTAGTATCTCTGGACAAAACGAGGAAAAATCACACTTTTTTCACCCCTTGGAGGAGGATTTTGGATGCTCAAGCTCCACTCTTCAACTTCTAGGGTTCTATCTTTCATTCTTTCATTCTTTTTCATCTAGTTTCACCATGTCTATGGTGAGCTAAACCTTCGTTGTTGTTGGGGAACCCATGTAATCCTTTGAAACTCTCATGTATTGAATTGGTTCTTTAATCTATATGCTTTCTTTCATTAATTGTTAGGGTTTTACTTCTATACTCTATGCATCTTTTGTTTAACTTATTCAATTGCATGATCATTGATGTTATTTGTATGGACACATATGAGTAAATCTAGAACTGAAGAAATTCTCCAAAGAGCAATATTGCCTAGACATAGGGATAGGAGGACTGATTGCCTTTAAGCTTCTGTGCGAATGTAATGCATGAATAATTGCTAGGGAGACAAGACATTGTAAACTAGTCATTAGGATTAGGCTTTCTTCACCGAGACATCGGGTTTAAGGTAATTTAGAAAGTGGCATTAACATTAATTAAGAAAGATGAATTCTTGAATACATTAGAGTGGATAGGATGAATCGATAAACCCCAACAACATAATCATTCATATTATAATTCAACCGTTTTTGCATCTTTCAAGTCCATTGATCAAAACTTTGCATTCATGTTTATTTTTCATAGTTCAACAACAATATTTTCGGTTACAAGTCTAAGATAATCAACAAATCACAAAATTGTTTAGGTCATGAGTCCTTTGGGAAATGATACTTGGTCTTACCATTTTATTATTAGTTGATACGATTCAGTACACTTGCCGAGGGTTAACAAGTTTTTGGCGCCGTTGCCGGGGACTCGTGGTTTAACTATTCTATTTGTGTGATAATTGATTAACTTTGACTTGATTTTTCTCTTTTTATCTTTTTTCTCTTTTACCTTTTTATCTCTTTATCTTTTTACCTTTTTAATTTTATTTTTTATTTTTATCTTTCTATCTTTTTATCTTTCTATCCTTCTATCTTTCTATCTCTTTATTTTTTTCTTTCTATATTTCTATCTTTGTATGTTTTTATCTTTCTACCTTTCAATCTTTCTGTCTTTGTATCTTTTTATCTTTTTATCTCTTCATTTTTTTATCTTTTTAATTTTTTATCTATTTGTGCTAATTAGGTGCTCTAGTGTAGTGTTCTTTAGTGTTTGCAGGATAAAATTCAAAAATCTGTACTAGGAGCACAACATCATCAAGAGAAGAAGGTTGAAGAAGGTTGCAGGGCGTGCCTGGACGCCCCATTAAGGGCGTTGAACGCCAACCTTCAAGTGCCATGTTCACCAAGACTTTGTGCATGAAGCAGTTAAAGATATCAAAGAGAATTGGAAATTATTGAGATTGAGGCTCCTTATTCAAGGAGGGTAAAGATGGTGAACAGGAAAATGTTGTAGATAAGTTGGTGTGATGAAAGCAAAAGGAACACCAACATCATAGATGCGAATTGTGCTTAATGGTGTCAGGCTCGTGACGTTAAACAAGCGCTTATTGGGAGACAACCCAATTTCTGACTTTTGCTTTTAAATTTGATTTTTCTTTGCAGATGACAACATCTACTGATGGATGTTGGACAACATCTACTGATGGATGCTAGGAGGACTCAGATGACAACATCTACTGATGGATGTTGTTATGATGAGGATGATGATTGATAGCATCTACTTATGGATGCTATGTGATTAAGCGCCTACTGATGGATGCTACTGATGGTATCTATTGATGGATGCCGATGAAGATGAGAAAGATCAGCATCTACTGATGGATGTTGATGATGAAGATTTGCATCTACTGATGGATGCCTTATGATTAAACATCTACTGATGGATGTCACTGAAAGCATCTACTGATGGATGCTATGATGATGAAGATTCAGATGACAGTGTCTACTGATGGATGTTGTTATAGCAGAGGCTGCCGATGAGTGGTAGCATCTACTAATGGATGCTACGAGATCAGGATTTGTTTTACTTTATTTTTATGCTTATTTGAATTTTGTTTATTTGTTTTTTTAATTTTAATTGAGTCATGTACTTGGTTGAATTAATAGTTGCTGCAATGGTTTGGTGATAAATTGTTTTGTGATGAGTAATATTCTTTTGTTTGCACTACTGTTCTATGATGCATGGTGAGATAATGATTGTTTAGTTTTTAAGCATAAATGGTGGTTGCTCATAGTTTTGTTAAAAACAGATGCATGATTTCAATTAATATGCTGGGCAAGATGTTTATCAAATTGTGGAACTTGAGTTAACTTGTGAGAGATTGAGCTCTAGAGTTTTTGATTGATTGAATGCTATTGCTTTGGAAGCATGATTGATTTTGCCTAATTTTCTATGATTGAACCACTTGCTTGCTTGTTACACATGATCAAGGCCATTTTTTCTTCTCCCTTAGAGCCAATGCAAACAGGTGAACCTAATAAAGATCAATGTTTTCTCTAACCTTTGCACCTTGAGCCTAAATTTGAAAAGTGGAAAAACCCTTTTTGAAATCCTTACCTTGAGTTAAGTAGAGTATGTTTTTGTGGTAATGAAGAATGGTTCAAGTTTGGGGTGGTGAGAAATCGAAAAGAACTTTGTGAAATTCATTAAAATGCATTGGGCAAAAGCAAAAAGCAAAAGAGAAGAAAAGAAAGAAAAGAAAAGGTTGAGCTCAATGAAAGGAAAGTTGGGAATAAGTTGAAGATTTTGTTACCAATAAGGAGTATTGGTAAATCTTGAAGAAAATTGTTTTGATGATGCTGCAAGAAGTTTTAGTTGAAGAAGATATTAGAATTATTTAAAAGCAATTTGTATAAATTAAATATAGTAGGAAAGTCTTCTAACTTTGTAAAACTTGCATTTTTTTACTGCCATAATCGATTATGGAATGTCAATAATCGATTATCACAAGTCATCCAGGAATAATCGATTATCACAAGTCATCCAGGAATAATCGATTATCACCTCATATAATCGATTATCACATTCTTGAAAACCTGTAACGGACTTGAATAATCGATTATCACTTACAATAATCGATTATTCGTGGCAGTTGAGACTTAACCTTAGATATTCAGAACAACTAGCTATATATTGGGTTTCTGTGAAGATCACTAGTAACGTTGTTGAACAGAAGCTCTTGCAGAATACTGTTTGTCAGAGGAAGTTTTCAGAAGCTATAGTTCAAGTTCCCTTGCTTGGTCTCGTGAACAGGAGAGGCTCGCGTGTCGTGTGTCGATAGTCGGAGCAAGCTCTCTTCGAGTTAGCAAGGTGCTCTGCCTGGTCTCGTGAATAGGAGAAGCTCGTGTTTCGTTTGTCGATAGTCGGAGCGGTTCTCTTCGAGTTGGCAGAGTGTTCTTCTTCTGGTTCGTTCGTCGAAGGAAGGTTTATTTATCTGCTTTATTCACTATTTGTTGTAATCTGTGCAACATCTTTTTAGTGGAATTGTTAATCACTTTTTATAGTGATTAACGAATAGATGTAGATTCTGTTGAATCGAACCAGTATAAAAATTACTCGTGTGATTTTCTATTCCCTACACTCTTTATCTTTTACGCATATCAACTGTTTGATTAATTTTCTGAAAGAAAATTATTTTTACTAAAAGGACCAAATTATTTTTAATTGTGATCGAACACGCTTTCCGCTCTCTGAGTTTTAATTCCGCTGCGCTATACTCTTCGAAAAATACCCCCTCCGATACCAAGAATTGGTATCAGAGCTTGCTTTGATAGTTTTTCAACATTTGCGAAAATGGCCGGTCACAACCAACATCTTGTATATGCTGAGGGTGCTTCTATTAACAGACCACCACTTTTTACTGGTGATAACTATGCGTTCTGGAAAGTCAGAATGGAAATTTTTATGGGGTCTGTTGACAGAGGCATCTGGGAAGCTGTACAAAATGGTCCTTATATTCCTAAAAATACAGTTGATGGTGTTGAAGTAGAAAAATCATATTTTGACTGGACTGTTGAGGAAAATAGAAGAGCCCAATTTGATATTAAGGCTCGGAATATAATTTTATCTGCACTAACCATTGATGATTTTTTCAAAGTATCTGTTTATAAAAGTGCTTAGGAAATGTGGAAATTTTTAAGAGTCACTCATGATGAAGTATCGAATGGGGCTAAGTTGACTTGTTCGAACTCATGCTCTACATCAAACTCCTCAAGCTCAAGCGATTCTAATGAGCAAGAAAATCTATGCTTGATGGCCAACTATAAATCATCTGAAAGCAAAATCTTGAAGGAAAAGAAGGACTATCAAGGTTCCTCTTCAAGCTTCAAATGTTATGGATGTGGTGAAAGAGGCCATGTGAAAGCTTATTGTTCAAGCAACAAAAGAAGTAAAGAAAGAAAAGAAAAGAAAATTCACAAGAAGAAGAAGGTTCGCATTGTTTGGAAGGATAATGCATCAACCTCCTCTAGTTCAAGTGATTCTGTTGAAGAAGTAAACTTGTGTTTGACAGCTAATTTTGATGATGCTGGAAGCCAAGTAAGTAATTCTAGCTATGAATCTAGTGAATTTGATGTACAAAAGGCTTTTCTTGAATTGCTTGATGAATCTGAGAAATTGAATGTTGCTCATAAAAATTTGAAAAAAGAATTTAAACAATTGCAAATTAAATATGAGAAGGCATTAGATGAGGAAGTAAGTTTGAGAAATAAAATTTGCAACTTGGAAATGAAAGAGTCTTCAAATGTTGAACATCCTGTTGAATGTCTTTCATGTAAGAGTCATATGCTAAATATTGATATTCTTGAAAATCTTCTTGAAGTTGCAACTGGAAATAATAATGTTGAAATGCCTATAACTGTTAGAAAGGTTTATAAAAACAAAAGTGTTTATAAAAGTAAGAATAAAATTAAAAGAACCCGTAGGGTATGGGTTGAAAAAGGAATTGTGTCTTATAGAAACCCAAATGTTGTCACATGCTTTTATTGTATGAAAAAGGGGCACACTTCTAACAAATGTAGAATTAAACATTTTGATGTTCCAAATGGAAAATATGCTTGGATTCCTGTTATAAAGTAAATTTTCTCTAACCTCAAAGGACCCAAATGAGATTATGAGGACCAAAACTCTATTGTTTTGTTTTGCAGGTTAATTTTTCAAAAGGAAAAGAAGACTCTATGGTATCCTGATAGAACCCAAGAACACAAAGGAAGCTCTTCAAGATGATAAGTGGTGCGTTGCTATGCAAGAAGAGCTAAACCAATTTGAAAGGAATGAAGTCTGGGAACTTATTCCAAAGCAAGATAATTATCAAGTCATAGAAATCAAATGGATATTCAGGAACAAGCTTGATGAGGATGGAAACATCACAAAGAATAAAGCAAGGCTAGTTGCTAAGGTATACTGTCAAGAGGAAGGTATAGATTATGATGAAACGTATGCACCGGTAGCCAGGTTAGAAGCAATTAGATTATTACTTGCATATGCATCTTTGATGAAATTTAAACTATATCAAATGGATGTAAAAAGTGCTTTCTTAAATGGTTTTATAAAAGAAGAAGTGTATGTTAGTCAACCTCCTGGCTTTGAAGATTTTAAATTCCTGATCATGTTTAGAAGTTGAAAAAGGCCCTTTATGGTCTTAAACAAACACCTAGGTCTTGGTATGAAAGACTTAGTACCTTTTTAATTGAAAATGAATTTTCTAGAGGAAAGGTTGATTCAACCTTATTCATTAAGAAAGTAGGAAAACACATTTTAATCGTGCAAGTTTATGTAGATGATATCATTTTTGGGTCAACTGATGATTCTTTGTGTGAAGAGTTTGCAAAAATAATGCAAGGTGAATTTGAGATGTCTATGATGGGTGAGTTAAACTTTTTCTTAGGACTACAGATAAAACAAATGAATGGTGGAACATTCATCTCCCAAACTAAATACTGTAGAGAAATTCTTAGAAAATTTGGTATGGATAGCTGCAAGGAAGCTAGTACACCCATGGGTACTTCATGTTATTTAGATAAGGATGAAATTGGAAAAGGAGTGAATGAAACCATGTTTAGAGGCATGATAGGATCCTTGCTATACTTAACTGCTAGTAGACCAGATATTATGCAAAGTGTATGTGTGTGCTAGGTACCAAGCAAATCCTAAAGAATCTCATTTGACTGCTGTCAAGAGAATCTTAAAATACCTTAAGGGAACCACTTCTTTTCGACTTTGGTATCCATCAGATGCTTCACTTAGTTTAATAGGTTATTCTGATGCAGACTATGGTGGTTGTAAAATTGATAGGAAAAGTACTAGTGGTACTTGTCATTTTCTAGGCTGTTCTTTGGTATCCTAGAATTCAAAGAAACAAGCATGTGTAGCCTTGTCTACCACTGAAGCTGAATATATTGCTGCTGGAAATTGTTGTGCCCAAATTTTGTGGATGAAACAGCAACTGGAAGACTTTGATATCTTCCTTGATAATATTCCTTTAAAATGTGATAATACTAGTGCTATAAATTTAACTAAGAATCCCATAATGCACTCAAGAACTAAGCACATTGAGATTAGACATCATTTCTTGAGAGACCATATTCAAAAGGGGGATTGTCAAATTGAATATGTTGATACCTTACATCAATTAGCTGATATTTTCACCAAGGCGCTACCTAAGGATAGATTTTTTGAGCTTAGAAGAGAGTTAGGAGTATTAGACATGTCTTAGGATCAACGCTTATGAAAATTTTCACATTTTCGTAAAATTGACGCTTCATAATCGATTATCACAAGGCAATAATCGGTTATTCAAACTTAAATCTCAAATCTGGGAAATTTTGAACGAATAATCGATTATCATAAGGCATAATCGATTATCATCAGGCATAATCGATTATCATCATGCACAATGGATTATCATGCTAACAGTTTCAAAAATAAAGTCCTGAGTTTTAGATATAGGTTCTATGTTAGCATGTTTTGTTGTTTGCTTGCTATTTCATCTATGTTATAATTCTGTCTTTTATGTTTCTTCTTGTAATGTAATCTTTCTTTTCAATAAATAAAATGATCTCTTGATTATATGCATACTTTGTTTAATTGAGGGGGAGATCGTTTTTAGGGGGAGTTTTTTTTTACATCAAATCTTTTTGCTTATGATCAAAAAGGGGGAGAAGAATAATATAAGGGGATAAGTATACATTAATACAGGTATTGCTAACTCTGTTGTTGTCTGTTAGCTTGTAAGTTTTGCAGGTAAGCCAAAATTGCTTTTAAAATTAAATTTTTGATCATCATCAAAAAGGGGGAGATTGTTACCAATAAGGAGTATTGGTAAATCTTGAAGAAAATTGTTTTGATGATGCTGCAAGAAGTTTTAGTTGAAGAAGATATTAGAATTATTTAAAAGCAATTTGTATAAATTAAATATAGTAGGAAAGTCTTGTAACTTTGTAAAACTTGCATTTTTTTACTGCCATAATCGATTATGGAATGTCAATAATCGATTATCACAAGTCATCCAGGAATAATCGATTATCACCTCATATAATCGATTATCACATTCTTGAAAACCTGTAACGGACTTGAATAATCGATTATCACTTACAATAATCGATTATTCGTGGCAGTTGAGACTTAACCTTAGATATTCAGAACAACTAGCTATATATTGGGTTTCTGTGAAGATCACTAGTAACGTTGTTGAACAGAAACTCTTGCAGAATACTGTTTGTCAGAGGAAGTTTTCAGAAGCTATAGTTCAAGTTCCCTTGCTTGGTCTCGTGAACAGGAGAGGCTCGCGTGTCGTGTGTCGATAGTCGGAGCAAGCTCTCTTCGAGTTAGCAAGGTGCTCTGCCTGGTCTCGTGAATAAGAGAAGCTCGTGTTTCGTTTGTCGATAGTCGGAGCGGTTCTCTTCGAGTTGGCAGAGTGTTCTTCTTCCGGTTCGTTCGTCGAAGGAAGGTTTATTTATCTGCTTTATTCACTATTTGTTGTAATCTGTGAAACATCTTTTTAGTGGATTGTTAATCACTTTTTATAGTGATTAACGACTAGATGTAGATTCTGTTGAATCGAACCAGTTTAAAAATTACTCGTGTGATTTTCTATTCCCTACACTCTTTATCTTTTACGCATATCAACTGTTTGATTAATTTTCTGAAAGAAAAATATTTTTACTAAAAGGACCAAATTATTTTTAATTGTGATCGAACACGCTTTTCGCTCTCTGAGTTTTAATTCCGTTGCGCTATACTCTTCGAAAAATACCCCCTCCGATACCATCAGATTTGGTTTGTCACATAAAAGGAGAAAGAGAGTTAATTGTTAATATGAATGAATGAATTGTGCACTCTCTTAACTCAAGGAATTTTGTTGTCTAGAAAAACCAATTTTCTTCTTAGCCCAGCCTCAATACAAGTCTTGAAAAGTCCTTGTGATGATAACTTGTTTGTAAGTGTGTTTGATATGTGATTGAATGAAAGGAAAAGTTGATTCATGTGACATTGGGATGGTAGAGTGTAAGAGTGAGACCTCACTATACACCTTTGAGTTGAGTGAAACACTTTTGAGTGCTTGAGTGAAACACTATCTTTGGTGAAGAATAGTTCCATGCACTCTGAAGTCCCACAGTCACTACTGAGGGGCAAAACTACAGTTGAACGTCAAAATAGAAGAATCTCAATTACCACTGAGCTCTAAGGTGACAGGCCTCCTCGAAAGGAGTTAGCCTGGACACCCAAGTATGATCACTACACTGCTTTTAACGCACCCAGAGCAAAAGTACTTGAAGAGGCCCTACACACTGAACTCCTCACAGTTCGAAGGAAATCCTCACCAAAGAACGCCGATGGAAGTAAAGCATGTCGTTCTCACCAAAATCACGGTAATGACACAGAGGATTGTACCATAGCAAAAGATGAGATAGAGAGACTTGTCAGTGTAGGATACCTCCAAAAATATGTGAAAAGGGAAGCGGCCAGGGCAATAAGCTCCCCAAGAAGAGGAACTTCGCGTAAAAGTCCCGAGCGTTCATTTCGAAGATACGATCAGTATAAGCGACGCTCCAGAAGCCGCATTCGTGAACTTGAGTGAGAAAGGTCGGTCCGAGGACGAATTGACACCATATCTGGAGGCTTCGCAAGAGGAGGGGCCTCTCCTCTGCTCGCAAGAGACATTTGAGAAACTTAAAAATTGTGCACATGGTAGATCGACAACCTGAATCCATGGAAACATTACTTTCACCAATGCAGATTTCCAGGCTCCCGATCCGGATCAGGATGACCCCATGGTCATCATGGCCGAGATAGCACGATATGATGTCAGTAAAGTGTTGGTTGATTAGGGCAGTTCGGTCAACATCCTATACTGGGCCACTTTCCTTAAAATGGATCTATCCGAAGGCTTCATAGCCCCATTCAATGAGCAGATTGTAGGTTTCGCAAGAGAAAGAGTAGATACTCGAGGATATCCTGACTTAACAACTCAATTCGGGACAAGTAAGGAGGCAATAGAGCTCAGGATAAGGTTCTTACTGGTAGAGGCAAACACTTCATACAATGTGTTAACGGTCCAAAATAATGATATCTATGATATAATTTTGATACTAAATACACCATTTTCTACTTAGAAACTTGCTTGGAATCATGTTTTTTATTAAGTTGTGTGAATAAGAGAAATGAGGTTGAATTTGATGATTTTATGACTAATTCCCTTTGTTTTGATAGAAAATGAGTTAATATGGAAAGCAAGGATAAAGTGCTAAGGAGATAGAGTTCAGAAAGGTCCAAAAAACGCACCAGAAGGAAGGAAGCTCGAGGCTTAGGCACCCTTTTTATAGGCTTGAGCACAACAAACCACCGCTCGCTGCCCGGGCACCCCTTTTTGGGCGCTTGAGCGCCAACAACACGAAGCTTGGGCGTCCTTTGGAAGGCTTAAGCGTAGGAAGCACCGCTCACCGCCCGGGCGCCTTTTTTGGGGCGCTTGAGCGCCAGACGTAAAAGGCTTGGGCGATCTCTAAGAGGCTTGAGCGTGGAAGACCACCGCTCGCCGCCCGGGCACCCTAAGTGGGGCACTTGAGCGCCATTCTCCTGGGCTTGCGCTTTGTTTCTATTCTGCTTCCGTTCTATTTAAAGGACCCAGGCGTCCTAGGTTTGGTATCTCTGGCTGGAGCAACACAACAACACACTCTTCTACTCTCTGAAGGCGGATTTGGATGCGAAAGTGTTCTTCCTCTACTTTTAGGGTTTTGCTATCTCATGCTTTTCCATTATTCATCTAGTTTCTCCATATCTATGGGGAACTAAACTCTATTTGTCTTTGGGGAATGAAGTAACCTTTTGAAATCTCATGTATTTGAATTGATTCTTAATTCCATATGCTTTTTCATTAATTGTTAGAGTAATTCATTTGTGCTTATTACATGCTTTGTTTAACTCATTCATCGCATGATTTATGAATTGAATGAGTGCTAGGAGGTTCCTTACAATTTAGGTTCTTGTTGAATTCTCCCAAGAGTAATATTTCTAAGGGATGAGGGTATGAGTCTTGGTCGTCTTAAGCACTTGATCTTCACATTTAATTGCTAGGAATGCTAGAGATTGCATGAACTGGTGGTTAAGGACAGACTTATTCGCCGAGGGATCAGATTTAGGTGATTTAGTGAGTAACGTTAACATTAATGCATAAAGAAGAATTCTTACATACATGAGAGGGAACTTGGTGAAATGTAACCCCAATAACATACTCATCTCAATATAAACAACATCCATTCATTTTTGTGTTACTCTACTAGAGATCTGCATTCATATTTAATTTTTTGTTCTTGCATCTTAAACCAATGATTTCATTTTATTTAAGTCTTAATTAATCTAGTCATCACACAACTGTTTAGTGCCGAGAGTCTTCTGGGATACGATACTTTATCTTACCATTTTATATTACTTGTGGGATTTGTCTTACCATTTTATATTACTTGTGGGATTTGGTACAGTTGCCAATCCATCCAACACCATGCACTACTGGGACGACCTTACTTGAATGCTTTCGGAGCCATTGTGTCCACTCCTCACTTAGCAATGAAATTCCCTATAGAAAAAGGTATTGTTTGTTGATTACAGTTGAAAACCTGTTATTTTTCTACTTGAAATTGACCTTAAAGACAACCTTTATGACTTAGAAACTAGCTTGGAATCATGCTTTTGTTTATGTTTTTGAAATAATAGAGTTGGATGGGTTTTATACTTGGTTTCCTTGTTTTTGCAGGATTTAAGATGAATTGGATGAAAGAAGTGAAGTAAGAAGAAGTTGGAATCAAAAAAGGAAGTGAAAAATGCATAAAAAGAGAAGACCTGAATATCGCTCAGCGGAAATTACCGCTGAGTGGCGTTCTTGATCCCGCAGTCTCCATTGAGGGGCAAATGTAACTGAGCGTCAATTTGAAGTGTCGCGCTTACTGCTGAGCGCCATTTTTATGGGCTTGGGCTTACTTTTTTGTAATTTTTACATGATGCCAAGCAGTTTATTTGGGATGACCCTTATTTGTTTAAAATAGGAGCAGATAATCTCTTGAGGCGATGTGTTACAAATGAAGAAGCTGAAGGAATTCTCTGGCATTTCCATGATTCACCTTATGGAGGACATTTCAATGGAGAAAGAACAACAACAAAAGTTCTCAAATCAGGTTTTTATTGGCCTACTTTATTTAAAGATGCTCATAATCATGCCAGGAATTGTGACAGGTGTCAAAGAACTAGAAATATTTGAAGGCGTCATGAAATGCAATTACAAGGCATTTTAGAAGTTGAAATCTTTGATTGTTGGGGCATTAATTTTGTAGGACCATTTCCACCATCTTTCAACAATGAATACATTTTGGTGGCAGTAGATTATGTGAGTAAATGGGTAGAAGAATTGGCGTGTCCTAAAAATGATGCTAGCACTGTGATTAAATTTCTAAAGAAGCAAATCTTTACACGCTTTGGAACTCCTAGAGTACTCATTAGTGATGGAGGATCTCATTTTTGCAATTATCAGCTATCTAAGGTACTCAAACATTATGGCGTGAGACATAAGGTAGCTGCACCTTATCGTCCATAGACTAATGGGCAAGCTGAAGTATCTAATAGAGAAATCAAGCGAATATTGGAGAAAACAATTGCTACGTCAAGGAAGGATTGGTCACATAAACTTGATGATGCTTTGTGGGCATACAGGACTGCAATGAAGACATCTATGGGTTTATCACCTTATAAGCTTGTCTATGGAAAAACATGTCATTTACTAGTGGAGATGGAACATAAAGCTTTATGGGCGCTTAAATTTCTGAATTTTGATCCTTCTGAAACTCAAAATAAGTGTAGAAGGAAAATGCTGGAACTTGAAGAGATGCGGCTGCATGCATATGATTCATCCAGAAACTACAAAGAAAAGGTAAAATTCTATCATGACAGGAAGTTGATAAAGAAAATTTTCAATCCAGGACAGTAGGTGATATTGTTCAATTCAAGATTGAAGCTATTTCCTGGGAAGTTGAAGTCAAAATGGTCCGGGCCATTTATAGTGAAGAATGTGCGTCCACATGGAGCAATTGAATTAGTTGATCCAGCTGCTAGTGATCAACAAAGAAGCTGGGTGGTGAATGGTCAACGTCTCAAGCATTATTTAGGAGGAGAAGTAGAGCAATTATCCATAGTGATGAAGTTGGTGGATCCTTGAACTATTTTGGGTCAGGCTCGTGACGTTAAACAAGCGCTTACTGGGAGGCAACCTAGTGTTTTAATTTTTGAACTTATTTGCTTCAGTTATTAGAATAGGGTTGATGTACTCAATTTGAAACTTGTCTCTTATGGTGGTTTGCTTGTGATTATTGTGTGATGAGTAATGCTTGATGATGTTTTGATCTTGATTGATGATTGAGAATGTGCACATTATATGCTTATACAGGTGGTTCACGAGCTATGTGAACAAATGCATGATGTTATGATTGTGATTATGATGCTAAGCAGGATGTGTATGTGGAATGTGAATGAGCTTATATGTGAGATTTTGAGCTCCAGAGTTGTTGATTGAATATTATTACTTTGAAAGCATGAATGACTTTGCCCAGGTTTTCTATGATTGAATTACTTGCTTGTTTGCATCATATGATCAAGGCCATTTGTTGGTACCCCTTTTATTAGCCAGATACATGAAATTAGCCACTAAAAGATAGCATTATGTGTTTTATCCTTTGAACCCTTAGCCTTGAACATGATTTGAAAACCCTTTTTGAAAAGCTTTACCTTGAGTTAAGTTGAAAATATTCTGTGGTATTGTTAAATGTTAAAGTTTGGGGTTGTTGGAAAATAGAAAGGGAAAATAAAAAGCATTGAGCCAAAAGTTAAGCACATGAAAAGCAAAAGAAAAAGAAGAGAAAAGCTCAATGCAAAAGAAAGCTGGGAATACTTAAGAATGGTTGTGTTTAGATGATTCTCTTAACTCAAGGGTTTTGTGATCCAGAAAAACCAATTGTTATTGTTAGCCCAGCCACATTATAAGCCATTGAAAAGTCCTTGTGATGATGATTGCTTGTAAGTGTTTTTGATTTTGTTTAAATGAAAGGCAAAGTTGATTCATGTGACATTGTGATGATAAAATGAATGAGTGAATATCTCCTATACACTTGTGTGTTTGAGTGAAACACTTTATCTAGTGAGAATAGATTCCATGAACACATAAGAACATCTTTGCTTAGTTGATTGATCATTCATGAAAATAGCATTTGTTGGATATTATATGTTTGAGTGAACATTGAAAGCATGTGCACATCTTGATTGAAGTCTTGATGATAAGCTGAATTGAGTACTTACTTATCTTGAAAGAATGAATTTTGAATATGGTGAACCATTGAATGGATTGGTAGAAGATTGAGTTACATCTTATTTGCTTGAGGACAAGCAAAGTTCTAAGTTTGGGGTTGTGATAACAGTTGAAAAACTGTTATTTTTATACTTAAAATTGACTTCAATTACAACCTTTATGACTTAGAAATTAGCTTGAACTCATGATTTTGTTGAATTTTTGGAAATAACAGAGTTGGACAAGTTTTATGCTTGATTCCCTTGTTTTTGTAGGTTTTTAGATGAAATTGATGAAAAGAGTGAAAAGGGATAGAGATAGAATCAAAAAAGGACAAGAAAAGTGCAAAAGAGGACAAAACAGAAGTACCGCTCAGCGCCAATTACCGCTGAGCGGCACTCGCAAGAACCGTTGGCATCGTTGAGGGGAGAAAAGCCGCTGAGGGGAAGAAGTGTCACGTGTTACTACCGTTGAGCGTCACTTTTCTGGGCTTGGGCCTGCTTTTCTGTATTTTTTAGAATATTATATAAGCTTTAGACGTTCTAGGGTTGGTATCTTTGGCTGGGACGAGCACAAACACACTTTTCCCCCCTTGGGGGTAGAATTAGAGATGGTGACGACTCTCCTCTTCTCTTTCTCGGGTTTTTCTATCTCTTCCATTCTTTCATTCCATTGTTCATCTAGTTCTTCCATGACGATGGAGAACTAAACTTATTTGTTGTTGGGGAATAATGTAAATCCTTATAAACTCTCTTGTATGGAATTTGTTCTTCAAGATCATTTTTATGATACATGCTTTCTTTCATTAATAGTTAGGGTTTTTCCTCTTTGCTCAAAGCATGCATTGTTTAACTCATTCGATGTCATGATTATTGGTTTTGTCGATATGGACACATACGGGGAAATCTAGATCTGGGGAATCTCTCCCATCAGTATATTACAAACCTAGACATAGGAGTATGATAGTTGGTGCCTTTAAGCTTCTGTTCACTATAATGCATGATTAATTGCTAGGGAGACAAGACATTGTAAACTAGTGATTATGATTAGGCTTTCTTCGCCGAGACATCGGGTTTTAAGTAATTTAGAAAGTGGCATTAACATTAATGAAAAGAATGATGAATTCCTAAATACTAAGAGAGTGGATAGGATGAAATTGATAAACCCCAACAACATATTCATCCATATATTTCAATTCACGTGTTTTGTTTCTTCTTGCCCATTGATAATCACATGCATACATATTTACTTTTCAGTGTTTTGCATTTGAAACTTACAACAATTTGTTTTCAAGTCTTAATTAATTAATATATCACATAATTGTCTAGGTCGTGAGTCTCTTGGGAAACGATACTTTGTCTTACCAGGATTATTACTTGATACGATTCAGTTACACTTGCCGACGGTTAACGAGTTTTTGACTCCATTTTCGGGGATTGAAAATTTGTTCATCACAGACCCTCATTGGCTACGTGTTCCTCTGGTCAAAGCTGGTCAAACAGGGGCCTTTGAGCAATTTTGGGGAATTCAGTTGGGGTTAAAGTGAAGATAGATGAAATTTTGGGGCTTATGAATAATTTTTGAAAATTTAGAAAAAGCTAAAAGATAAAAGTCAGTTGTTGAAATAATTTAATTTGGAAATATCAACAGAAAATATCTTCCAAATAATGTTATAATTATCTAAATCTTTTAGTTATTTGGAAGATATAAGATAAAAGATTATGTCAACTGAATATTCAGAGTCCAAGCCCAATCAAGCGCTATACAAAGAGACCCAGAGGAGGCAGAAAAGGGGACTTCACTTCATTCATTCTCTCATACTCCTCTCACTTTTCTTTCATCTTGTATTCAACTCCATTCATGGAGAGCTAAGCATCTAGGGCTATTCTGCTGTAATTCCATTATGGATTCTGAGGTTACGTTAAGTTAATGCAATTGTTTATTTTGATTATTGATTTAAGTTGTTCTCTGATGACAAATTTATGAACACCGAAATACGGCGCCACAAACTTGATTAACAATCGGCAAGTGTGACCGAATCGTTTCAAGTAATAAACTCGGTAAGACCAAGTATCGTTCTCCCAAAGGACTCACGGCCTAGTTTAGTTATGTGATTCGTTGATTATTTAAGACTTAAGAACGAAATAAGTGGAGTTTAATATGCAAAACAGAAAATAAACATGTATGCATGAATTTGATCAATGGCTAAAACAAAATACAAACACTTCAATGGAATATATGGATGAGTATGTTGTTGGGGTTATCAATTTCATCTTATCCACTCTCATATACTTTAGGAATTCAACATTCTTTTCATCATTGTTAATGCCACTCTCTAAATTACCTTGCAAGAAGGCCTATCCCTAATTACGAGTTCATACAATTCCTAGCATTCCTAATAATTAGTTCTTTTAGTGCAGGAGCTTAACGGCAACCAATATACTATTGGGAGAAATTCCCCGGATCTAGACTTCCCCGTACGTTCCCGTATCGACAAAATCAATAATCATGCATTGAATGAGTTAAACAAAGTGATGAGAGGGTCGCACCTCTCACAAAAGTTGTGCATAAAAGAATGCAGTATAGTGCTAGGAAGTGACTCCTAGGTCGTCTCTCAAGGACCAAATGTGGTTCGAGTCTTAGGTCAAACATGAAGTGGGGGGTTTTGTGGATATTTTTGTGCAGAAAAATAAAATAAATTAAAAACAACAGTGTAGAACACGTAAATGACAGCAATGAAGAAAATACAAAAAAAAAACGGTAAATTTGGGAAAACGGTAAAAATGGAATTTAACTTTTTTTTTGAAAACATAAATTGGAAACGAAATTTTGACAGAATTAAAATGCAAAGCTGAAATTCACAACAGAACAGAAAATGAAAGTAATTGCATCCAAAATCTAAACGAGAAAACGGAACTATAAACAAATTTTAATGCGTAGATGAAAGTAAAATTCAACAAGATTGATTAGAAAATGCAGAATGGAGATTACGATTAACATTCAACTTGAAACTGGAAATTAAAGAAACACAAAACCTCCCCCAGAGGGGAGGAGAAAACCAAAGCCAGAACGTAAATTTCTTCCTAATTCCTACTCCTAAAATCTACTCCTTTCTTCTCTGCTTGCTGCTGCCATTTTATAGCCAATTCTCTGACACTTCTCTGAACAAAGAAAAAAAAGAAATGAACTAATACCGTGTGCACCTAATCCAGCAAAATCAATCACCGCTTGCAGCTGCTCAAAATGAAAATCATCGTGCAGAAGGGATAAAGCTCAATGGCAAATGGAAAATGGCAAATGCAATGCTTAGTCATCAATCAAAGAATCTCATTCACGGAAACACCACTTAAAAAAAAAAGATAAATGTGTGAACAGTAAAATAAACTAAATGAGTAAGCTCCTAATGCATTCCAATGTATAACATGTAAAAGCTTCTCGGTCAACGAGTGTGCACCGCTAATAAATGAAAATGAGTTCTTTATTCAGCCGTAACCCTTCATCTCTCAATGTCCCTCCTGTTCAAAAACCGAGAGAAAAAGAAAGAGCCCTCCAAGTGGCGGCTGGTCCCCTCCAATGAACGTGGCTGCCTCCCTCCTAGGTCACCTCCTTTTTCCTGCCCTAGGCCGAGAGCTAACCCCCCAAAAGAATGTGTCCTGTGCTCACTTGTTCCAGCTGGACCACGTGTTGATTTCTGCTTGTCACCCCCTTTGCTGGACCAGCCCATTGCTTCTTGAAGCACCGCTTCCTCCAAGCCCAAAAGGAAAGTGAGCCTCCATGTGTGCTCGTAAGCAAATCAAAGCCGTGATGCTTAAAATATGAGCAGCTCATTTCCAGCATAAATGCACTTCATTTCTTCAATCTTATAGATGTGCAGTTTTGTTCAACTCAAAACAATTTGGACCTCCTTGCAACCAATTAAGAGTCTAGAACCATATTTAATTTCTTTTTGTGGCCATGAGAAGCATCGTCCAATGATCAATTCCAGCCACCACAATTACTAAACAGCAAGCAACCAATGCAAACAGATTAGAAATCACTCAAACAGCAAGCATTGGAATGACATAGGGGAGTAAACAAAATACTGGGAACAACACAGAACGAATTTGAACAAAATAAAAACTATACGTGAAAATAGACATCCATACGAAACTATGAAAAAAAATTGCATGGAAAACGGATAAGAATTGAACTCAAACGAAGACACACAAGTTGACACAAACAGCAGTAATCACTGGACTGACATATGAGAGTAAAATAAATACTGGGAACAGCACAGAATGAATTTGAACAAAGTAAAAACTATATGTTAAAATAGACATCCAGACGAAACTATGAAAAAAAATTGCATGGAAAACGGATAAGAATTGAACTCAAACGAAGACACACAAGTTGACACAACATTCACGCGGCAGCCAGCGAAAATAAAAATGGCTAAAATGCATTGGCTCAATTTCCATTTCTCATTTAGCTTTCTAATGTCCCAGAAAGTTATCCAAAATTTTCCCATAATTAATAATGCAAAACAATAAGCTCAGATAATTCAAATTAGTTAAAATAAGAATTTCCGATCAAATTAAGCACAATTAGGAAAAACAGGAAAATACCGGACGTTTAAGCATAATTCCCCGACTAATTCTAGCACATTAAACTAAGTGAAGTGAGGAAAATATTGGTTCATCACAAAGCAAGCATTGAGCAAAGAGGAAAAACCCTAACTAATAATGAAAGAAAGCATAGGTCTTAAATATAAGATGTAAAAACAAATTCCATATATGAGAGTTTCACAAGACTACATTGATTCCCCAACAACAATACAAGGTTTAGTTCACCACATTCATGGTGAAACTAGATGAATAATAATGAAAGAATGAAAGATAAAACCCTAGAAAGGTGAAGAGGTAGCCTGAGCATCCAAGATCCTCCTTCAAAGGGGTGGAAGAGAGAGTGTTTGCTTCGTTTCTGCCAAAGATACAAACCCTAGGACGTCCTAAAGCTTATATACTATTCTAACATTACAGAAAATTTAGGCCCAGGCCCATAAGTGTGCCGCTCAGCGGTAAGTGCGTGAGTTGGTTTCTTCCCCTCAGCGGCCATTTTGCCCCTCAGCGGATCCCCCGTGAGCTTCTGAGTGATGCTCAGCGGTTAACTGCCGCTGAGCGGCAGTTGCGGCTTCTCCTTTTGCACTTTTTGATGTCTTTTCTGATTTCATCTCTCTCCTTCTTCACTTCTTTCACCAAATTCACCTTAAAACCTGCACAAAAACACTAAAATCAAGCATAAACCTGTCCAGCTCTCTTATTTCTGAAAATATGAATAAAAGCATGATTTCAAGCTAGTTTCTAAGTGTTAAAGGTTGCTTTTAGTATCAATTTCAAGCATGAAAATAACAGTTTTTCAACTGTTATCATTCTCTCTCTATGTCTTTCATCTCTCTATCTTGTTAAAAGTAAAGATTTTTGCATCATAATGTGTTTGAATCTGCATGCACATTGATTATATGAGTTCTAGGGTTTCTAGGTTTAATTGAGAATCTACTTTGATTTAATTTAGGAACTTTCATATTATTAAATGGTTTTTACTATCAATTGAGAATGTACTTTGGTTGGCAGTAATAATTTCAACTATAATCAATTGAGAATTTACTTCAACTATAATCAATTGAGAATTTACTTTGATTGATTAAGTTTTAACTTGGTTAGGAGATTTAAAAATAGACATGATTAAACACAATAGGATTTGATTGCGAGTGTACTTTGGTTGAATTCATTGTGAATAATCTAGAAAGGTTTTGCATTTGATTGAGGATTTACTTTGGTTAAATGCATGATCGCCTTCAAATTAATTAATAATGTACTTTAATTAATTTGAAACTTAAACAATAATCAATTGAACAATTATTTGTAGATAACCGATGATGAATCTATTTTGGAAAAGCAGTAGAATTAGCCTATTTCATAATAATTGTTTTTAAGTTTCTTATTTGTTCTCTAAACATTCTCCAAACATCACTTTTATTAGCATTGCATTGCATTCATAAGATTCAAATCTTAAAAGGCAATTTTGTATTCGTTGGGAGATGACTCAGGGTTACTTTAACCCTATCTACTTTCTTGAATACTGATAACAATTGAAAAACTGTTATTTTCATGCTTAAAATTGATACTAAAAGCAACATTTATACTTAGAAACTAGCTTGAAATCACGCTTTTATTCATATTTTCATAAATAAGAGAGCTGGACAGGTTTATGCTTGATTTCAGTGTTTTTGTGCAGGTTTTAAGGTGAATTTGGTGAAAGAAGTGAAGAAGGAGATAGATGAAATCAGAAAAGACATCAAAAAGTGCAAAAGAAGAAGCCGCAACTACCGCTGAGCGGCAGTTTACCGCTGAGCGGCACTCAGAAGCTCGCGTTGGATCCGCTGAGGGGCAAAATGGCCGCTGAGGGGAAGAAACCAACTCACGCACTTACCGATGAGCGGTACTTTACCGCTGAGCGGCACACTTATGGGCTTGGGCCTAAATTTTCTGTAATTTTACAATAGTATATAAGCTTTAGGACGTCCTAGGGTTTGTATCTTTGGCAGAAACGAAGCAAACACTCTCTCTTCCACCCCTTTGAAGGAGGATCTTGGATGCTCAGGCTACCTCTTCACCTTTCTAGGGTTTTATCTTTCATTCTTTCATTATTATTCATCTAGTTTCACCATGAATATGGTGAACTAAACCTTGTATTGTTGTTGGGGAATCAATGTAGTCCTGTGAAACTCTCATATATGGAATTTGTGTTTAAACATCTTATTTGAGATACATGCTTTCTTTGATCATTAGTTAGGGTTTTTCCTCTTTGCTCAATGCTTGCTTTGTTTAACTCATTCAATGCATGATTATTGATTTTGTCGATACGGGAACGTACGGGGAAGTCTAGATCCGGGGAATTTCTCCCAATAGTATATTGGTTGCCTTAAGCTCCTCCGCTAAAAGAACTAATTATTAGGAATGCTAGGAATCGTATGAACTCGTAATTGGGGATAGGCCTACTTGAAAGGTAATTTAGAGAGTGGCATTAACAATGATGAAAAGAATGTTGAATTCCTAAAGTATATGAGAGTGGATAAGATGAAATTGATAACCCCAACAACATACTCATCCATATATTCCATTGAAGTGTTTGTATTTTGTTTTAGCCATTGATCAAATTCATGCATGCATGTTTATTTTCTGTTTTGCATATTAAACTTCACTTATTTCATTCTTAAGTCTTAAATAATCAACGAATCACATAACTAAACTAGGCCGTGAGTCCTTTGGGAGAACGATACTTGGTCTTACCGAGTTTATTACTTGAAACGATTCGGTCATACTTGTTGATTGTTCAACAAGTTTGTGGCGCCGTATTTCGGTGTTCATAAATTTGTCATCAAGTTTTTGGCGCGCCGGGACTGGTGGTTAACTGGTTAATTTGTGTGATTATTGATTATCTTTGACTTTAATTTTGAATTTCTATTATTATTTTTCTGTTTTTATTTTTTCTGTTTTTATTTTATTCTCTGAATCTTATATCTTCTCTTATATCTTTTTGTGCTAACCAAATATTCTAGGGTTTTGTGTTCTTGTGTATGCAGAAGGCAATTCGAACTAGGAGCAAGATAACTGCAGAACCTCTTCTTGAAGGTTTAGACGAGAGTAGACGGAGGAGAAGAATCCGAACATCTAGAGAACTTTTCCCTCCTCCGGAAACTCTGTTGCAACCATCACCACAAGGTTCTGACCATAGCACAGAAAATATGGAGAACAATAATATCAGAAGAACTCTTGCTGATTACACCAATACAGCTGGACCTCAGCACTTTAACAGTATAGCTAGACCTAGAGTCAATGCAGCTAACATGGAGGTCAAACCAGCATTGATCCAACTGGTGAAGAGCAATCAATTCAATGGGTTATCTCATGAAAGCCCATATGACCACCTCACTACATTTAATGAGATCTGCAATACAGTGAAAATCAATGGGGTGCCAGATGAAGCGATCAAACTTAGCTTGTTTCCCTTCTCATTAGGAGGCAATACTAAGCTTTGGTTAAATTCTTTTCCAGAGGGAAGTTTCACAGAGTGGGAAGCAGTGGTAACCAAGTTTCTAAATAAATACTTCCCACAATCAAAGGTGAACAAAGGCAAGCAAGAGATTTCTTCATTCAGGTAGGGCATGGAAGAATCACTAGCTCATGCATGGGATAGATACAAAAGCTTGCTACGAAAAACACCCACGCATGGATTCGATGAAGTGGAAGTTGTCCTTACCTTCCTTGGAGGTCTTGGTTCACAAACCAAGATGATGCTTGATGCCTCAGCAGGAGGAAACATTAAATGGAAAACTCAAGAGGAAGCAATAGAAATTATTGAAAATATGGCTACTAGTGATAATGAACTCAACAGTGAAAGAGGAGCTCCTATGCAACAGAAAGGAGTTCTACAATTACAGACACATGATGCCTTGCTAGCACAAAATAAAATTCTAACTCAACAGTTGGAGACTCTTACTAAAACACTTGCACAATTGCCTAAAGAGTTGAAAACTACTGCACAGGTACAATCTCAGTTGTGTGAATTATGTGGAGGCGACCATATCAATGGTCAATGTGCCTTTCCAGCAGAAGTCGTGGAGGATGTGAATTACATGACCAATCAATACCGTCAAGGGAACTACAATCAAGGGTGGAAACCACACCCAAGCATTGGTCAAGGGCAAACTGGGCAAGATGGTCAATTTAATAAGAGCAGCAGCAGCAACCCACCTTATGGCAGCAGATTTCTATGCTTAATGAAAGGTCCATGAGGATGGAAGACACTCTTAATAATTTCATACAGAAAACTGAGTCTACCCAAAAGAGCACTGAAGCTGCTATCAAGAATTTGGAGATTCAGATGGGGCAGATCACTAAGCAGGTGGAAGAAAGGCCAAATAGAAATTTTGGGGCTAATACTGAGGTTAACCCCAAAGAAGAATGCAAGGTGGTAGAGAGTGATAAAAATGAGATAGTTGAGTTAGATAAAGGAGAAACAGAAGAGAAAAGAGAAATAGAGAGCAAAAATACTTCTCTTTTTCCAATACATCAAGGGAAACAACTAGATTTCACAGCATTATTCAAGATGGTGGACAATGATGCACCTTGGGAGCAGATTCTACAACAAATTACGGTTTACACTAAATCTGATGAAGATGTCTCTACAAAGAAAAGACGTAGAGATGATGAGGCAAAGAAGTGTAAAACTGTTAAAAAGGAGCCATTCCCTCCAAAAGCAACAGATCCAGGAGGCTTTTCTATCCCCGGGAAGAAAAGGATTAAAAAAGCTATTCTTGATTTAGGTTCAAGTGTTAAGTTGATACCTTACTCTTTACTGGAGCAAATCGGCGATGTTAATATTAAACCTGTAAAGGTTAATTTAGTAATGGCCGATGGATCTTCAAAGGAAGACCCCAACTTGGTACACCTGTGAGAATCAAAAACAAGTTGTGGGTTGTGAAAGGCTATAAAGAGAAGGAGATGATAGAGATAGAGTCTCCACATTCTAGAAGAATCAAAGCAGTACACAGGAAACAACTGATGAGTTGGTGGGACAAGAACATCAACTATGAAGAAGGAATTTGAACTTTACTGGGTCAAGCTAATGACGTTAAAAGAGCGCTTGCTGGGAGGCAACCCAGTGATTTAAAAACTTTTGATTTTATTTTGGTTTTGTAACTTTTAATTTGTGGACATTATTTTGTAAATATTTTGTTGGATATAGCATCTACTGAAGGATACTAAGTTGTAACACCTACTGATGGGTGTTGGTAAGTTTGTAACACCTACTGATGGGTGTTGGTGGATTTTGGGTCAGGCTCGTGACGTTAAACAAGCGCTACCTAGGAGGCAACCCAGTTGATTGATTGTTTTTGTTTGTTTCATTGTAGTAGTAATAGGGTTGTGCATAAGTAATCTGAGGATTGAATTGCAGGGAATCAGTGAGGGGCATGTTTAGGAGGCACGTAGGTTAAGAAAAGAAGGAGAAGAGCACATCACGAAAGTGCCGCTGAGCGGTACTCTCGCAGAATGGGCTTTAGTTTCCCCTTAGCGGGACCCGAGCCCATTAGGGTATTTTTATACCCTAAGCTGCGCATAAGCTTCTGTTTGCTGGCTCTTCTCTGCACAAACACTCCCACATACCTTTTCCAAGGTTTTCCACATCTTTTCCCTCTTCCCTCTTAAGAAAATCTCTCTTTCACTCACTTTCTCACTAGTGTTTCATCTAAGTTTAGGGTTGAAGAGAGCATCTTAGCTTGGAAGCATTCTCATTGCATCTAGTATCTTCACCCAAGTAAGTAAAAGCATTTTGTTCATTCTAGGGTTCTTGATTTTGAATGTGATTGTCAAAACATGAATATTTAGGGGTTTTGATTTCTATGCATGATTTGATGATATAATTGATGTTTGAACTGATTAAACTGCATGATTTTGATCTGGAAAACTGAAAATTGCATTTGGGTGGAGTTAGGACAGCTTAAAAAGAGATTTTTCAAAACTCTGCAGAGTCACCGCTCAGGGGTAAATTACCGCTGAGCGGCACTCTGCCAGACTTGATTTGTTGCGTGGCACTGATAGCGCTGAGGGGAAATTCTGACCCTCAGTGGTGGCTTGGCTTCGAAAGGAGTTGTATTTGTGTTTTACTAATGATTAACATCATGTTCTGTGGTTTTGTATCTGTGTTTGATTGCAGGAATGACATCCTCTTCAGGAAAAAGATTGAAAACCATGGCAACCAAGAGAAAGGAAAAGGAACCAGAACAGCCCCATTCTAGTAGGTTCCTCTCTCGGAAACATGAGAAGCATTTCAAGGTGGTGCAAGACAGGAGACTTTATGGAGAGAAAAGTTGGAATGATACCTAATTTTGCTCCTCAATTTGGAGAGCAATTGTTAGGGAATGACTGGGGAAAGCTAGCCACATATCCTGCACCTGCCAACATAGCTGTGGTAAAAGAATTCTACACCAATGCAAAGAAGATTGGTGATTATCCAGCTGAAAATTATCTGGGCTATGTCAGAGGCCATGCTATCAGGTATGATCCTGATTCTATTAATAACTTCCTGGATACTGTGTGGGCTGGTGAGCAGTGCCAGTTTGCTCTTTGCATGGAGGAAGGGGCTGATTTTGAGGATGTAGAGAGAGTACTATGTATACCTGGAGGACACTTCCAAAGGAATAGATCTGGTTCAGTGGTAAACATTAGGAGGACTGATCTGACTCCTCTTGCAAAGTATTGGATGGCATTTTCTCATGCCAACATTCAGCCATGTTCACATGTGTCAGATATTACTCTCAGCAGGGCACTCTTCATCTACTGTGCTATCAGGAACTTAAATGTTAATATTGGGCAGGTGATAGCTGATGAGATTAGTGCGTGTGCCAATACCTAAATAACAAAGCACCCCTAGGACATCCCTCCTTAATCACTCACCTTTGCAAGATAGCTGGGGTGGACACTTCTGCTCCACCATTTGAAAGCCAAGAAAAGCCATTGATGAGGCCTATTACAGACAGTACTGTGGAGGTGAGGAGCAGCTCAGCCAGTTCCACCATGCCGTGCTCGCAGAGAGAGAGGGCAAGCACAGAGCCAGACATCTGCTGAGACACATGAAGCAGAACCGTTCCAGATGAGGGACATGTACATGTCTCTTATAGGTGCTCAGTTACAGTCCATTCATAGAGGGCAGGTGGCTACTGCTGAGATGATTGTGGGGATGTATGATACACCTCCAGCTCACAGGTGGACTATGGAGGAATTCCATAATGTGGTAGCTTGGCCAGAGGAGCCGTGCAAGGAGGAGGAGCTGAAGCAGCTGAAGCTTCAGTTAGAGAGATGAAAGAAGATGATGATGATGATGCATTTGAAGATGATGAAGATGAGGAAGAAGAGGAAGATACAGAGGACACTCAGATTGATGAGGAGCTGAGATAGCATTTACTGATGAATGCTATCATGAACTTATGCTTTTGTTGGTTTAAGTGTTCTGAACTTATTTACTTTGTTTTAGATTAGGGTTGATGTACTCTATTGGAAACCTGGTTATGATGGTTTGCTATTGACTGTGATTGTGTGATAAGTAATGCTTGATGATGATTATTGATTGATTGATGTTGAGATAGATGTGCACATTAAATGCTTATACAGGTGATTCACAAGCTTTGTGAACAAATGCAGGATATTATGATTGTGATTGTGAGATTAAGCAGGATGTGTATGTCAAATGTGAATGAGCCTATTGTGAGGTTTTGAGCTCCAGAGTTTTTATTGATTGAATGCTATTACTTTGAAACATGAATGATTTTGCCCAGGTTTTCTATGATTGAATCAATTGCTTGTTTTGCATCATATGATCAAGGCCGTTTGTTGGAACCCTTTTTATTGGCCAAATTCATGAAGTTAGCCCACTAAAAGAGAACACTTTGTGTTCTATCCTTTGAACCCTTAGCCTTGAACATCAATTGAAAACCCTTGAAAACTTTACCTTGAGTTAAGTAGAAATCTTGTGTGGTATTGTTAAATGTTCAAGTTTGGGGTTGTTGGGAAAGCATGAAAAAGAAAAGGAAAAGCATTGAGCTAAAAGTTAAGAATAAGAATGTGAAAAGAAAAGAAAAAAGGAAGAAAGAAAAGAAAAAGCAAAGCTCAATGTAAAGACAAGTTGGGAAAAATAAGAATAATTGTGTTGTTATGATTCTCTTAACTCAAGGATTTTGTGATCCAGAAAAACCAATTTTCTTGATTAGCCCAGCCACGTTATAAGCCATTGAAAAGTCCTTGTGATGATGCATGCTTGTAAATGTTTTGATTGTGGTTAAATGAAAGGCAAAGTTGATTCATGTGACATTGTGGTAGTGGAGTGAATGAGTGATTACCTCTTATACACTTGTGTGTGAGTGAAACACTTTACCTGGTGAGGAAGTATTCCATGAGCACATGACATCCATGCTTAATTGATTGATCATTCATGAAAAATAGCATTTGTTTGATATTAACTGACTTTGTGAACACTAAAGCATGTGCACATCTTGATTGAAATCTTGGTCAAAGTTTGATTGAAGTCTTTACTTATCTTGAAAAGAAGATTTTTG